>NW_024755293.1:0-117500 GCF_018991925.1 Homarus americanus
GCGAAAGAATGAGTGGCGTAACGCTTTACGATTATTAACGCGCAAGGAGGCAAGAATGAGTGGCGCACGCCTTACGGCGATTAACGCGCAGGGGCCATAAGAATGAGGGCGGCACGCCTTTACGGCGATTAAGGCGCAGGGAGGCCATAAGAATGAGTGGCGCAACGCTTACGGGCGATTAACGGCGCAGGGGCCATAAGAATGAGGGCGTAACGCCTAACGGCCATTAACGCGCAGGGGCCATAAGAATGAGTGGCTGCAACGCCACGGCGATTAACGCGCAGGGGGCCATAAGAATGAGTGGCGCAATCGCCTTACGGGCGATTAACGCGCGGAGGGGGCCATAAGAATGAGTGGCGGCAATCCTAACGGCTTGCAAACGGCGGCAGGAGGCTATAAGAATGAGTGGGCGCAACCGTACGCATTAACGCGAAGGGGCCATAAGAATGAGTGGCGCAATCGCCTACGGCGATTAACGGCGGCAGGGCCATAAGAATGAGGGCGGCAATCGCCTACGGGCGATTAACGGCGCAGGGGGCTATAAGAATGAGTAGGCAATCGCTTTACGGGCGATTAACGGCGGCAGGGAGGCTATAAGAATGAGTGGCGGCACCGCCTTACGGGCGATTAACGCGCAGGGGCCATAAGAATGAGTGGGCGCAACGCTTCACGGGCGATTAACGCGCAGGGGCCATAAGAATGAGTGGCAACGCCTTTACGGCGATTAACGCGCAGGGGCCATAAGAATGAGTGGGCGCAACGCCTACGGGCGATTAACGGGCGCAGGGGCCATAAGAATGAGGGCGCAATCGCCTACGGGCGATTAACGCGCAGGGGCCATAAGAATGAGTGGCGCAACGCTTTACGGGCGATTAACGGCGCAGGGGGCCATAAGAATGGCTGCAACGCCTTACGGGCGATTAACGGCGCAGGAGGCCATAAGAATGAGTAGGCAACGCTTTACGGGCGCATTAACGCGCAGGGGGCCATAAGAATGAGTGGCGCGCACTGCCACGGGCGATTAACGCAGCAGGAGGGCCATAAGAATGAGTGGCGGCAATCGCCCACGGGCGATTAACGCGCAGGGGCCATAAGAATGAGTAGGCAATCGCTTTACGGCGATTAACGGCGCAGGGGGCCATAAGAATGAGTGGCGCAACGCTACGGGCGATTAACGCGCAGGGGAGGCTTATAATGAGTGGCGGCAATCGCCTTACGGGCGATTAACGGCGGCAGGGGCCATAAGAATGAGTGGCGCAACGCCTTACGGGCGATTAACGCGCAGGGGCCATAAGAATGAGTGGCGCACCGCCTACGGGCGATTAACGCGCAGGGAGGCCATAAGAGTATGCATCGCCACGGCGCATTAACGCGGCAGGGGCCATAAGAATGAGTGGCTGCCGCCTTTACGGGCTATTAACGGCGGCAGGGAGGCCATAAGAATGAAGGCAACGCTTTACGGGCGATTAACGGCGCAGGGGCCATAAGAATGAGTGGGCGCAATCGCCTTACGGGCGATTAACGGCGCAGGGAGGCCATAAGAATGAGTGGCGGCAATCGCCTTTACGGGCATTAACGGCGCAGGGGCCATAAGAATGAGTGGCGCAACGCCTTTACGGGCGATTAACGGGCGCAGGGGCCATAAGAATGAGGGCGGCACGCTGGCGATTAACGCGCAGGGGCCATAAGAATGAGTGGCGCAACGCTTTACGGGCGATTAACGGGCGCAGGGGGCCATAAGAATGAGTGGCGCAATCGCCTTTACGGGCGATATAACGGCGCAGGAGGCCATAAGAATGAGTGGCGCAACGCCTTACGGCGCATTAACGCGCAGGGGGCCATAAGAATGGAGTGGCGGCAATCGCCTTACGGCGATTAACGCGGCAGGGGGCCTATAAGAATGAGTGGCGGCACGCCTACGGGCGATTAACGCGCAGGGGCCAAGAATGAGTGGCGCACGCCTTACGGCCGATTAACGCGGCAGGGGCCATAAGAATGAGTGGCGGCAACGGCTTTACGGGCGAATAACGGCGGCAGGGGCCATAAGAATGAGTGGGCGCAACGCTTTACGGGCGATTAACGCGCAGGGGGCCATAAGAATGAGTGGTGCACCTCACGGCCGATTAACGCGCAGGGGCCATAAGAATGAGTGGCGCAATCGCCTACGGGCGAATAACGCCGCAGGGGCCATAAGAATGAGCGGCGCAATCGCCTTACGGGCGATTAACGGCGGCAGGGGGGCTATAAGAATGAGTGGCGCAACGCCTTTACGGCGATTAACGCGCAGGGGCCATAAGAATG
This sequence comes from Homarus americanus, assembly GCF_018991925.1. NCBI lineage: Eukaryota > Metazoa > Arthropoda > Malacostraca > Decapoda > Nephropidae > Homarus > Homarus americanus. The sequence goes on from NW_024755293.1 coordinate 2,302, forward strand.
AGTGGCGCAATCGCCTTACGGGCGATTAACGCGCAGGGAGGCGATAAGAATGAGTGGCGCAACGCCTTTACGGGCGATTAACGGCGCAGGGGGCTATAAGAGAGGGCGGCAACGCCTTACGGCGCATTAACGCTGCAGGGGGGCCATAAGAATGAGTACGCAATCGCCTTACGGGGCGATTAACGCGCGCAGGGGGCCATAAGAATGAGTGGCGCAACGCTTTACGGGCTATTAACGGCGGCAGGGGGCCATAAGAATGAGTGGCGCAAACGCCTACGGGCGATTAACGCGCAGGGGCTATAAGAATGAGTGGCGCAACGCCTTACGGGCTATTAACGCATGCAGGAGGCCATAAGAATGAGTGGGCGCAACGCTTTACGGGCGATTAACGGCGCAGGGGCATAAGGGCGCAACGCTTTACGGGCGACAAACGCGCAGGGGGCCATAAGAATGAGGGCGCACTTACGGGCGATTAACGGCAGGGGCTATAAGAATGAGTGCGCAATCGCCTTACGGGCGATTAACGGCGCAGGGGGCCATAAGAATGAGTGGCGGCAATCGCCTTACGGGCGATTAACGGCGGCAGGGGGCCATAAGAATGAGGGCGGCAACGCTTTACGGGCGATTAACGCGCAGGGGCCATAAGAATGAGTGGCGGCAATCGCCTTACGGCGATTAACGGCGGCAGGGGCCATAAGAATGAGTGGCGCAACGCCTTAACGGGCGATTAACGCGCAGGGGGCCATAAGAATGAGTGGCGCAATCGCCTTACGGGCGATTAACGCGCAGGGAGGCTATAAATGAGGGCGCACGCTTTACGGCGATTAACGGCGCAGGGGCCATAAGAATGAGTGGCGGCAATCGCCTTACGGGCGATTAACGGCGGCAGGGGCCATAAGAATGAGTACTCTTACGGCGATTAACGCGCAGGGGGCTATAAGAATGAGTGGCGCAATCGCCTTACGGGCGATTAACGGCGCAGGGGCCATAAGAATGAGTGGGCGCAATCGCTACGGGCGATTAACGGCGCAGGGGGCCATAAGAATGAGTGGCGCAACGCCTTACGGACATTAACGCAGGGGCCATAAGAATGAGTGGCGCAACGCCCACGGGCGATTAACGGCGCAGGGGCCATAAGAATGAGTGGATGCACGCCTTACGGGCGATTAACGGCGCAGGGGGGCATAGGAATGAGGGCGCAACGCTTTACGGGCGATTAACCGCGTGCAGGAGGCCATAAGAATGAGGGCGCAATCGCCTTACGGGCGCATTAACGCGCAGGGAGGCCATAAGAATGAGTGGCGCACCGCCTACGGGCGATTAACGGCGGCAGGGGCCATAAGAATGAGTGGCGGCAATCGCTTACGGGCGATTAACGGCGGCAGGAGGCCATAAGAATGAGTGGCGGCAATCGCCTACGGGCGATTAACGGCGGCAGGAGGCCATAAGAATGAGTGGCGCAACGCCTACGGCGATTAACGGTAAAATTAACGAATGAGTGGCGCAATCGCCTACGGGCTATTAACGGCGCGGCAGGAGGCCATAAGAATGAGTGGCGGCAATCGCCTTACGGGCGATTAACGGCGCAGGGGGCCATAAGAATTGAGTGGCGGCAAACGCCTTTACGGGCGATTAACGCGCAGGGGGCCATAAGAATGAGTCGGCAATCGCCTTACGGCCGATTAACGGGCGCAGGGGAGGCCATAAGAATGAGTGGAGCGCACCCACGGGCATTAACGCGCAGTAAATAAGAATGAGTGGCGCAATTTCACGCGGCTATTAACGCGCAGGGCCATAAGAATGAGTGGCGGCAACGCCACGGGCGATTAACGCGCAGGGGGCCATAAGAATGAGTGGCGCAATCGCCCACGGCGCATTGGCAACGCAGGGGGGCCATAAGAATGAGTGGCGGCAATGCCTTACGGGCGATTAACGGCGGCAGGGAGGCCATAAGAATGAGTGGCGCAACGCCCTACGGGCGATTAACGGCGGCAGGAACTATAAGAATGAGTGGCGGCAATCGCCTTACGGGCGATTAACGGCGTAGGGGCCATAAGAATGAGTCCGCAATCGCCTACGGCCGATTAACGGCGCAGGGGCCATAAGAATGAGTGGCGGCAACCGCCTTACGGGCGATTAACGGCGCAGGAGGGCGATAAGAATGAGTGGGCGCATCGCTTTACGGGCGATTAACGGCGCAGGGGGGCCATAAGAATGAGGGCGCACCGCCTTACGGGCGATTAACGGCGCAGGGCGACATAAGAATGAGTCGGCAACGCTTTACGGGCGATTAACGGCAGGGAGGCCATAAGAATGAGTGGCGGCAATCGCCTCACGGGCGATTAACGGCGGCAGGGAGGCCATAAGAATGAGTGGCGGCAAACGCCTTACCGGCGATTAACGGCGGCAGGGGCCATAAGAATGAGTGGGCGCACGCCTACGGGCGATTAACGGCGGCGGGAGGCCATAAGAATGAGTGGCGGCAACGCCTTACGGGTGCATTAACGGCGCAGGGGGCCATAAGAATGAGGGAGGCAACGCCTTACGGGCGATTAACGGCGGCAGGGGCCATAAGAATGAGTGGCGGCAATCGCCTACGGGCGATTAACGGGCGCAGGGCGATAAGAATGAGTGGCGCAACGCCTTACGGGGCTAATAACGCGCAGGGGAGGCATAAGAATGAGTGGCGGCAACGCCTTACGGGCGATTAACGGCGGCAGGGGGCCATAAGAATGAGTGGCGGCAATCGCCTACGGGCGATTAACGGCGCAGGGGATATAAGAATGAGTGGCGCAAACGCCTTACGGCTTAATAACGGCGGCAGGGGCCATAAGAATGAGTGGCGCAATCGCCTTACGGGCGATTAACGGCAGGAGGGGCCATAAGAATGAGTGGCGGCAACGCCTTACGGGCGATTAACGGCGGCGGTACATAAGAATGAGTCGGCAATCGCCTTACGGGCGATTAACCGCGCAGGGGCCATAAGAATGAGTGGCAACGCCTTTACGGGCGATTAACGCGCAGGGAGGCCATAAGAATGAGTGGCGGCAATCGCCTTTACGGGCTATTAACGCGCAGGGGGCCATAAGAATGAGTGGCGGCAATCGCCTTACGGGCGATTAACGGCGCAGGAGGGCCATAAGAATGAGTGGCGGCACCGGCGATTAACGGCGCAGGGGCCAATAAGAATGAGTGGCGCAACGCCTTACGGGCGATTAACGGCGGCAGGGGGCGATAAGAATGAGTGGCGCACGCTTACGGGCGATTAACGGCGGAGGGGCCATAAGAATGAGTATGCATCGCCTTACGGCGATTAACGGCGGCAGGGGCCATAAGAATGAGTGGCGCAATCGCCTTACGGGCGATTAACGCGCAGGGGGCCATAAGAATGAGTGGCGGCAACGCCTACGGGCGATTAACGGCGCAGGGGCCATAAGAATGAGTGGCGCAACGCCTACGGGCGATTAACGGCGGCAGGGGGCCATAAGAATGAGTGGCGGCAACGCCCACGGGCGATTAACGCGCAGGAGCTATAAGAATGAGTGGCGCAATCCCCACGGGCGATTAACGGCGCAGGGGGCCATAAGAATGAGTGGCACCGTACGGGCGATTAACGCGCAGGGGGACCATAAGAATGAGTGGCAGCAATCGCCCACGGGCGATTAACGGCGGGGCCATAAGAATGAGTATGCAACGCCTTACGGCGATTAACGGCGCAGGAGGCCATAAGAATGAGTGGCGCAACGCTCACGGGCGATTAACGGCGCAGGGGCAAGAATGAGTGGCGCAACGCCTTACGGCGATTAACGGCGGCAGGAGGGCTATAAGAATGAGCGGCAATCGCTTTACGGGCGATTAACGGCGCAGGGCCATAAGAATGAGTGTGCAACGCCTTTACGGGCGCATTAACGGCGACAGGGCTATAAGAATGAGTGGCGGCAAATCTACCACGGGGCTTAACAACGGCGCAGGGAGCGATAAGAATGAGTGGCGGCAAACGCTCACGGGCGATTAACGGCAGTAGGGTCAATAAGAATGAGTAGGCACCGCCTTACGGGCGATTAACGGAGGCGGGGGCTATAAGAATGAGTGGCGGCAACGCCTTTACGGGCGATTAACGGCAGGGGACCATAAGAATGAGTGGCGGCACGCCTACGGCGATTAACGGCGCAGGGGCCATAAGAATGAGTGGCGCAACGCCTTACGGGCGATTAACGCGCAGGAGGCCATAAGAATGAGTGGCGCAACGCCTACGGGCGATTAACGCGCAGGAGGCCATAAGAATGAGTGGCGCAATCGCCTTACGGCGATTAACGGCGCAGGAGGCCATAAGAATGAGTGGCGGCAACGCCTTCACGGGCGATTAACGGCGTAGGGGCCATAAATGAGTGGAGCGCATCGCCTTACGGGCGATTAACGGCGACAGGGGGCCATAAGAATGAGTGGCGCAATCGCCTTACGGGCGAATAACGGCGCAGGGAGGCGATAAGAATGAGTGGCGGCAATCGCCTTACGGGCGATTAACGCGCGGAGGCTAAGAATGAGTGGCGCACTTTACGGCGATTAACGGCGCAGGGGCCATAAGAATGAGTGGCGCACCGCCTTACGGGCGATTAACGCGCAGGGAGGCCATAAGAGGGCGGCAACGCCTTACGGCGCATTAACGGCGGCAGGGAGGCCATAAGAATGAGAGTGGCGCAATGCCTTACGGGCGATTAACGGGGCCATAAGAATGAGTGGCGGCAACGCCCACGGGCGATTAACGGCGGAGGGAGGCCATAAGAATGAGTGGCGCACTTTACGGCGATTAACGGCAGCGAGGCATGGCAAGAATGAGTGGCGCAATCGCCTTACGGCGATTAACGGCGTAGAGGGGCCATAAGAATGAGGGCGCAATCGCCTTTACGGCGATTAACGGCGGCAGGGGGCGATAAGAATGAGGGCGGCAATCGCCTTACGGGCGAATAACGGCGGCAGGGAGGCGAAGAAGAGTGGCGCAACGCCTTACCGGGCTTATTAACGGCGCAGGGGCCATAAGAATGAGTGGCGCAACGCCTTTACGGGCGATTAACGGCGGCAGGAGGCCATAAGAATGAGGGAGGCAATCGCCTACGGGCGATTAACGGGCGCAGGGAGGCAATAAGAATGAGTGGCGAATCGCCCACGGCGATTAACGGCGCAGGGGCCATAAGAATGAGTGGCGCAAATCGCCTACGGGCGAATAACGGCAGGGAGGCGATAAGAATGAGTGGCGGCAATCGCCTTACGGGCGATTAACGCGGCAGGAGGCGATAAGAATGAGTGGCGCAATCGCCTTACGGGCGATTAACGCGCAGGGGGCTATAAGAATGAGGGCGCAATCGCTTACGGGCGATTAACGCGCAGGGAGGCCATAAGAATGAGTGGCGCAACGCCTTACGGGCGATTAACGGCGCAGGGGAGCCATAAGAATGAGTGGCGGCACCGCCTTACGGGCGATTAACGCGCAGGGCTATAAGAATGAGTGGCGGCAATCGCCTCACGGGCGATTAACGGCGGCAGGGGGCTATAAGAATGAGTGGCGCACCTTCAGGGCGAATTAACGGCAGGGAGGCGAAGATGCATCGCCCACGGGCAATAATCTAGGTGACCATAAGAATGAGTGGCGGCAACGCCTTACGGGCGATTAACGGCGGCAGGGGGCCATAAGAATGAGTGGCGGCAACGCTTCACGGGCGATTAACGGCGCAGGGGCCATAAGAATGAGGGCGCAATGCCTACGGCGATTAACGGCGGCAGGAGGGCCATAAGAATGAGTGGCGGCACGGCGGGCTACAACCGCAGGAGGGCCATATGAATGAGTGGCGCAATCCTCACGGAGATTAATCGCGCAGGGGGGCCATAAGAATGAGGAGGCAACGCCTTATGGGCGATTAACGGCGGCAGGGGGCGATAAGAATGAGTGGCGGCAACGCTTCACGCAATTAACGCGCAGGGAGGGGCGATAAGAATGAGTGGCGGCACCCGCCCACGGGCGAATAACGGCGGCAGGGAGGCTATAAGAATGAGTGGCGGCAACGCCTTACGGGCGCATTAACGCGTAAATGCTAAGAATGAGTGGCGGCAACGCCACGGGCATTAACGCGCAGGAGGCTGGCAAGAATGAGTGGCGGCAATCGCCTACGGGCGATTAACGCGGCAGGAGCCATAAGAATGAGTGGCGCAATCGCCTCACGGGCGAATAACGCGCAGGGGCCATAAGAATGAGTGGCGCAACGCCACGGCGATAACGGCGGCAGGGAAATAAGAATGAGTGGCGCAATCGCCTCACGGCGCATTAACGGCGCAGGGGCCATAAGAATGAGTGGCGCAACGCCTCACGGCGATTAACGGCGCAGGGGCCATAAGAATGAGTGGCGCAACGCCTTACGGGCGATTAACGCGCAGGGGCCATAAGAATGAGTGGCGGCAACGCCTACGGGCGATTAACGCGCAGGGAGCCATAAGAATGAGTGATGCAACGCCTACGGGCGATTAACGGCGCAACTATAAGAATGAGTGGCGGCAATCGCCCACGGGCGATTAACGGCGCAGGGATAAGAATGAGTGGCGGCAACGCCTTACGGCGATTAACGGCGGCAGAACCATAAGAATGAGTGGCGCAACGCCTTATCGGCGATAAACACAGGGGGCGATAAGAATGAGTGGCGCAATCGCCCACGGCTATTAACGGCAGGGGAGCCATAAGAATGAGTGGCGCAACCGCCTTACGGGCGCATTAACGGCGCAGGGGCCATAAGAATGAGTGGCGGCAATCGCCTTACGGGCGATTAACGGCGCAGGGGCCATAAGAATGAGTGGGGGCAACGCTTTACGGGCTTATTAACGGCGGCAGGAGCCATAAGAATGAGTGGCGCAACACGCCACGGCCAATAAACGCAGAGGCTATACAAGAATGAGTGGCGCAACGCCTTACGGCTATTAACGCGGCAGGGGGGCCATAAGAATGAGTGGCGCAATCGCCTTTACGGGCGATTAATAACGGCGGCAGGGGAGGCGATAAGAATGAGTGGCGCAATCGCCTTACGGCCATTAACGGCAGGGCCATAAGAATGAGTGGCGCAATCGCCTTACGGGCGATTAACGGCGCAGGAGGCCATAAGAATGAGGGCGCAACGCTCACGGCGATTAACGCGCAGGGGCTATAAGAATGAGTGGCGGCAACCGCCTTACGGGCGAATAACGCAGGCAGGGAGGCCATAAGAATGAGGGCGCAACGCCTACGGGCGATTAACGGCGGCAGGGGCCATAAGAATGAGTGGCGGCAACGCCTCACGGGCGATTAATCCAGGAAAAGGCATAAGAATGAGTGGCGGCAATCGCCTACGGGCGATTAACGCGGCAGGAGGCCATAAGAATGAAGTGGCGCAACGCCTTACGGCGATTAACGCGCAGGAGGCCATAAGAATGAGTGGACGCACGCCTACGCATTAACGCGCAGGGGCCATAAGAATGAGTGGCGCACGCCAACGGGCTATTAACGCGCAGGGAGGCCGAATGAGGGCGCACCGCCTTACGGGCCATTAACGGCGGCAGGGGCCATAAGAATGAGTGGCGTAACGCCTTACGGGCGAATAACGGCAAATATAAGAATGAGTGGGCGCAATCTTACGGGCGCATTAACGCAGGGGCCATAAGAATGAGTGGCGCAACGCCTTACGGGCGACAATCGGCGCAGTGAATATAAGAATGAGTGGCGCAATCGCCTACGGGCGATTAACGCGCAGGGGCCATAAGAATGAGTGGCGCAATCGCCTTACGGGCGATTAACGGCGACAGGGGCCATAAGAATGAGTGGGCGCAACGCCTTACGGCGAATAACGCAGGAGGCGATAAGAATGAGTGGCGCAATCGCCTTACGGCGATTAACGCTGCAGGGGCCATAAGAATGAGTGGCGCAACCTTACGGCGATTAACGCGGCAGGGGCCATAAGAATGAGTGGCGGCAATCGCCTTACGGGCGATTAACGCGGCAGGCCATAAGAATGAGTGGCGCAACGCCACGGCGATTAACGCGCAGGAGGCCATAAGAATGAGTGGCGCAACGCCTTACGGGCAATAACGGCGCAGGGGCCATAAGAATGAGTGGCGTAACGCTTTACGGCGATTAACGGCGGCAGGAGGCCATAAGAATGAGTGGCGCACGCTTTACGGCGATTAACGGCGCAGGGGGCCATAAGAATGAGTGGCGGCAATCGCCTTAATGGCGATTAACGGCGCGGGGATAAGAATGAGTGGCGGCATCGCCTTACGGGCGATTAACGGGGCGGGCCATAAGAATGAGTATGCAACGCCTTACGGGCGACAACGGCGCAGGGGCCATAAGAATGAGTGGCGGCAACGCCTTACGGGCGCATTAACGGCGCAGGAGGCCATAAGAATGAGTGGTAACGACCACGGCGATTAACCGCCATAAAATTAGAGAGCGCAAATCGCCCTTTGGGCGAATAACGGCAGCAGGAGGCGATAAGAATGAGGGCGCAACGCCTACGGGCGATTAACGAGCGCAGGAGGCTATAAGAATGAGTGGCGCAACGCCTTACGGGCAACAACGCGCAGGGCCATAAGAATGAGTGGCGGCAATCGCCTTTACGGGCGATTAACGCGGCAGGGAGGCCATAAGAATGAGTATGCAACGCCCACGGGCGATTAACGCGCAGGGGGCCATAAGAATGAGTGGCGTAACGCCTTACGGGCAATAACGCGCAGGAGGCCATAAGAATGAGTGGCGGCAACGCCTTACGGCGATTAAGGCGCAGGGGCCCTATAAGAATGAGTGGCGCAACGCCTTACGGGCGATTAACCACGCGCAGGGGCTATAAGAATGAGTGGCGCAACGTTTACGGGCGCATTAACGCAGGGAGGCCATAAGAATGAGTCGGCAATCGCTCACGGGCGATTAACGCAGGCAGGAGGCGATAAGAATGAGTGGCGCAACGCCACGGGCTTATTAACGCGCAGGGGCCATAAGAATGAGTGGCGGCAATCGCCTTACGGGCGATTAACGGCGGAGGGGCCATAAGAATGAGTGGCGGCAACGCTTAAGGGCTTATTAACGCGCAGGGGGCGATAAGAATGAGTGGCAAGCCACGGCATAACCCATAAGAATGAGGGCGCACGCCTACGAATAACGGCGGCAGGGGCCATAAGAATGAGTGGCGCAACCGCCTTACGGGCGATTAACGGCGCAGGGGCACATAAGAATGAGTGCGGCAATCGCCTTACGGGTTAACAACAAGCAGGAGGGCACATAAGAATGAGTGGGCGCAACGCCTTTACGGGCGATTAACGCCGCAGGGGCCATAAGAATGAGTGGCGCACGCCTTTACGGGCGATTAACGCAGGGCCATAAGAATGAGTGGCGCAATCAGCTCTACGGCGATTAATCCAGCAGGGAGGCCATAAGAATGAGTGTATGCATAACGCCACGGGCACATTAACGCGCAGGGAGGCCATAAGAATGAGTGGCGGCAATCGCCTACGGCGATTAACGGCGGCAGGGGGCCAATAAGAATGGCATGCAACGCCACGGGCGATTAACGGCGCAGGAGGCCATAAGAATGAGTGGGCGTGCAATCGCCTTACGGGCGATTAACGGCGGCAGGGAGGCCATAAGAATGAGTGGCGGCAAATCGCCTACGGGCGATTAACGGCTGCAGGCCATAAGAATGAGTGACGCACCGCCTTACGGCTTATTAACGCGGCAGGGGCCATAAGAATGAGTGGCGCAATCGCCTTACGGGCGATTAACGGCGCAGGAAGGCCATAAGAATGAGTGGCGGCAATCGCCCACGGGCGATTAATCCTGCAGGAGGCTTATAAGAATGAGTGGCGCAACGCTTTACGGGCGATTAACGCGCAGGGCCATAAGAATCGAGTAGGCGCAATCGCCACGGGCGATTAACGCATGCAGGGGGCTTACAAGAATGAGTGGCGGCAATCGCCTTACGGGCGAATAACGCGGCAGGAGGCGTATAAGAATGAGGGCGGAAACGCCTTACGGGCGATTAACGCGCAGTAAAATAATAAGAATGAGTATGCAACGCTTCACGGGGCCATTAACGCACAGAGGCCATAAGAATGAGTGGCGGCAACGCCTTACGGGCGAATAACACGCAGGGGAAATAAGAATGAGGGCGCAATCGCCCACGGGCTATCGCGCAGGAAGCCATAAGAATGAGTGGGCGCAACGCCCACGGGCGATTACGCATGCAGGGGCCATAAGAATGAGCGGCCGCAATCGCCTACGGGCGATTAACGGCGCAGGGAGGGCGATGAATGAGTGCGCAATCGCCTTGGGCGATTAACGGCGCAGGGGCCATAAGAATGAGTGGCGGCACGCCACGGGCGATTAACACCCGCGTAGGGGCCATAAGAATGAGTGGCGCACGCCACGGGCGCATTAACGGCGGCAGGGGCCATAAGAATGAGTGGCGCAATCGCCTTTACGGGCGATTAACGCGACAGGGGCCATAAGAATGAGTGTACGCAATCGCCTACGGGGCTTAACAATCCGCAGGGAGGCCATAAGAATGAGTGCGCAACGCCTTACGGCGCATTAACGGCGCAGGAGGCCATAAGAATGAGTGGCGCAATCGCCTACGGCGATTAACGGCGGCAGGGGCCATAAGAATGAGTGGCGGCATCGCCACGGGCGATTAACGGCGCAGGGAGGCCATAAGAATGAGTGGGCGCAACGCCTTACGGGCAATTAACGCGGCAGGAGGCCATAAGAATGAGTGGCGGCAATCGCCTTACGGCGATTAACGGCAGGGGAGGCCATAAGAATGAGTGGCGCAACGCCTACGGCGATTAACGCGCAGGAGGCTATAAGAATGAGTGCGCAACGCCTTACGGGCGATTAACGCGGCAGGGGGGCCATAAGAATGAGTGGCGCAATCGCCCTACGGGCGCATTAACGGCGCAGGGGCCATAAGAATGAGTGGCGGCAACGCCCACGGGCGATTAACGGCGCAGGGGCCATAAGAATGAGTGGGCGCACCGCCTTACGGGCGATTAACGCGCAGGGGACATAAGAATGAGTGGCGGCACGCTACGGGCATTAACGCGGCAGGGGCCATATAAGAATGAGTGCGCAATCGCCTTACGGCGCATTAACCAGCAGGGAGGCCATAAGAATGAGTGGCGCAATCGCCTACGGGCGATTAACGGCGGCAGGGGCCATAAGAATGAGTGGCGGCACCTTACGGGCGATTAACGCAGGGGGCCATAAGAATGAGTGGCGCAATCGCCTTTACGGGCGATTAACGGCGCAGGGACCATAAGAATGGTGCGGCGCAATCGCCTTTGACGGCAATTAACCGCAGGGCCATAAGAATGAGTGGCGCAACGCTTTACGTGCATTAACGGCGCAGGGGCCATAAGAATGAGTGGCGGCACCACGGGCTTATTAACGGCGGCAGGGAGCCATAAGAATGAGTGGAGGCACCGCCTTACGGGCGATTAACGCGCAGGGGCCATAAGAATGAGTGGCGGCACCACGGGCGATTAACGGCAGGGAGGGGCCATAAGAATGAGGGCGCAACGCCAGCTATCAACGCGCAGGAGCCATAAGAATGAGTGGCGCAACCGCCACGGGCGAATAACAATCCGCAGTAAATCCATAAGAATGAGGGCGCAACGCCTACGGGCTATTAACGGGCGCAGGGAGGCCATAAGAATGAGTGGCGCAACTTCCTACGGGGCGATTAACGGCGGCAGGGGGGCGATAAGAATGAGTGGCGCAATCGCCTTACGGGCGATTAACGGCGCAGGAGGCGATAAGAATGAGTGGCGGCAATCGCCTACGGTAGATTAACGGCGGCAGGGGGCCATAAGAATGAGTGGCTGCAATCGCCGTCACGGGCGATCAATGGCGGCAGTAAAGTAAGAATGAGTGGCGGCAACGCCTTTACGGCGATTAACGCGCAGGAGGCCATAAGAATGAGTGGCGCAACGCCTTACGGGCGATTAACGCTGCAGGGAGGCCATAAGAATGAGTGGAGGCAACGCTTCACGGGCTCATTAACCGCAGGGCCATAAGAATGAGTGAGCGGCACGCCACGGCGATTAACGCGCAGGAGGCCATAAGAATGAGTGGCGGCATCGCCTTACTGGCATTAACGCGCAGGGGAGGCCATAAGAATGAGTGGGCGCAACGCCTTACGGGCTTAATAACGGCGGCAGGGGCCATAAGAATGAGTGGCGGCAACGCCCACGGGCGATTAACGCGCAGGGAGGCCATAAGAATGAGTGGCGGCAACGCCTTACGGGCGATTAACGGCAGGGGGCCATAAGAATGAGGGCGCAACGCCTTAACGGCGATTAACGGCGTAGGGGCCATAAGAATGAGTCGGGCAACGCCCACGGGCGATCAACGGCGGCAGGCCATAAGAATGAGTGGCGGCAATCGCCTTACGGGCTAATAACGGCGCAGGGAGTACACGAATGAGTGGCGCAACTTTACGGGCGATTAATCAGGCATGGGGCCATAAGAATGAGGGCGAATCGCCTTACGGGCGATTAACGGCGGTAGGGGCCATAAGAATGAGTGGCGCAACGCCACGGGCGATTAACGCGGCAGGGGGCCATAAGAATGAGTGGCGAAACGCCTTACGGGCGATTAACGCGGCAGGGGGCCATAAGAATGAGTGGCGCAATCACCTTACGGGCGAATAACGGCGCAGGGGGGCTAAGAATGAGTGCGGCAATCGCCTTACGGCGATTAACGGCGCAGGGGGCCATAAGAATGAGGGCGCAACGCCTTACGGCTATCAACGCAGGCCATACGAATGAGGGCGGCACCTTTACGGGCGATTAACGGGCGCAGGGGCCATAAGAATGAGTGGCGCACGCCTTACGGGCGATTAACGCGGCAGGGGGCCATAAGAATGAGGGCGCAATCGCCTTACGGGCGATTAACGCGACAGGGGCGATAAGAACGAGTGGCGCACGCCCACGGGCGAATAACGGCGGCAGGAGGCCATAAGAATGAGTGGCGGCAAACGCCTTACGGGCGATTAACGGCGGCAGGGGGCCATAAGAATGAGTGGCGCAATCGCCTACGGCTTATTAACGCGCAGGGGGGCCATAAGAATGAGTGGCGCAATCGGCTTACGGGCGATTAAGCCGCAGGGAGCCATAAGAATGAGGGCGTAACCGCCTTACGGCGATTAACGGCGCAGGGAGGCTATAGAATGAGGGCGGCACCGCCTTACGGCGAAACCCGCAGGGGCCATAAGAATGAGTGGCGCAACGCCTTTACGGCGATTAACGGCGCAGGGAGGCCATAAGAATGAGTGGCGCAATCGCCTTACGGGCGATTAACGGCAGGGGAGGCCATAAGAATGAGGGCGGCAACGCCTTACGGGCGATTAACGGCAGGGAGGCCATAAGAATGAGTGGCGCAATCGCCTTACGGGCGATTAACGGCTGCAGGGGGCCATAAGAATGAGTGTGCAACCTTCACGGGCGATTAACGGCGGCAGAGGGCATAAGAGAGTGCCGCAATCGCCCACGGGCGATTAACGGCGCAGGAAATAAGAATGAGTGGCGCAATCGCCTTACGGGCGCATTAACGGGCATAGGGGCGATAAGAATGAGTGGCGGCAATCGCCTTACGGGCGAATAACGGCGGCAGAGGCATAAGAATGAGTGGCGGCAAACGCCTTACGGGCTACCATTAACGGCGCAGGGGCCATAAGAATGAGTGGCGCAATCGCCTTACGGGCGATTAACGGCGGAGGAACCATAAGAATGAGTGGCGCAACGCTTACGGGCGATTAACGGCGGCAGGATGCCATAAGAAATGAGTGGCGCAACGCCTACGGGCGACAACGCAGGGAGGCCATAAGAATGAGTGGCGTAACGCCTTTACGGCTATTAACGGCGGGGGGGCCATAAGAATGGTATGCAACCCTTACGGGCGATTAACGCGGCAGGGAGGCTATAAGAATGAGTGGCGGGCACGCTACGGCGATTAACGGCGCAGGGGGCCATAAGAATGAGTGGCGTAACGCTTTACGGGCGATTAACGGCAGCAGGGGGGCCATAAGAATGAGTGGCGGCAACGCCTTACGGGCGATTAACGCGCAGGGGCCAGCAAGAATGAGTGGCGCAAACGCCTTACGGGCAATAACGCAGGGGGCGATAAGAATAGTGTCGGCAATCGCCACGGCGATTAACGGCGGCAGGAGGCCGATAAGAATGAGTAGGCAATCGCCTTACGGGCGACAACGGCGCAGGGGCCATAAGAATGGCACTACGGGCTAATAACGGCGCAGGGAGGCCATAAGAATGAGTGGCGCAACGCCTTTACGGGCGATTAACGGCGCAGGGGGGCCATAAGAATGAGTGGCGCAACGCCTTACGGGCGATTAACGGCGTAGGGGGCCATAAGAATGAGTGGCGCAACGCCTTACGGGCGATTAACGGCGGCAGGGGCTATAAGAATGAGTGGCGGCAATCGCCTACGGCGATTAACGGCGGCAGGGAGGCCATAAGAATGAGTGCGCAACGCCTTACGGGCTTATTAACGGCGCAGGGGGCCATAAGAATGAGTGGCTGCAACGCCTTACGGGCGATTAACGGCGCAGGAGGCCATAAGAATGAGTGGCGCAACGGCCACGGCGATTAACGCGCAGGAGGCAAGAATGAGTGGCGGCAACGCCACGGGCGATTAACGCGCAGGAGGGGCCATAAGAATGAGTGGCGGCAACGCCTTTACGGGCGATAAACGGCGGCAGGGGGCCATAAGAATGAGTGGCGCAACCGCCCACGGGCGATTAACGGCGGCAGGGGCCATAAGAATGAGTGGCGGCAACCGCCTACGGGCGATTAACAGCGGCAGAGGGGCCATAAGAATGAGTGGCGCAACGCCTTACGGGCCATTAACGGCGCAGGGAGGCGATAAGAATGAGTGGCGGCAACGCCTTACGGCGATTAACGGCGCAGGGGCCATAAGAATGAGTGGCGGCAATCGCCTTACGGGCGATTAACGGCGGCAGGGGGCCATAAGAATGAGTGGCGCAACGCCTACGGGCGATTAACGGCGGCAGGGGAGCCCATAAGAATGAGTGGCGCAATCGCCTACGGGCGATTAACGGCGCAGGAGGCCATAATAGAGGGCGGCAACGCCTTTACGGCTTACCCATGCAGGGGGCCATAAGAATGAGTGGCGCAACGCCTACGGCGATTAACGGCGCAGGTATAAGAATGAGTGGGCGCAATCGCCTTACGGGCGATTAACGGCGCAGGGAGGCCATAAGAATGAGGGCGCAACGCTTTACGGGCGATTAACGGCAGGGAGGCCATAAGAATGAGTGGCGGCAATCGCCTTACGGGCGATTAACGGCGCAGGGGGGCCATAAGAATGAGTGGCGGCAACGCCTTTACGATTAACGCGCAGGGGCGGCAGAATGATGCAATCGCCTACGCCGCATTAACGCAGGGAGGCCATAAGAATGAGTGGCGGCAATCGCCTTACGGGCGATTAACGGCGGCAGGGCCATAAAAATGAGTGGCGCAACGCCTTACGGGCGATTAACGGCGGCAGGCCATAAGAATGAGTGGCGGCAATCGCCTTACGGGCGATAAACGGCGCAGCCATAAGAATGAGTGGCGGAAATCGCCTACGGCGATTAACGGCGCAGGGATAAGAATGAGTGGCGCAACGCCCACGGGCGATAATCCGTCAGCAGGGGGCCATAACGAATGAGTGGCGGCACGCCTTACGGCCGATTAACGGCGGCAAGGGGACCATAAGAATGAGTGGCGGCAACGCCTGACGGCGACATAACGGCGGCAGGCGCCATAAGAATGAGTGGCGCACGCCTTACGGGCGATTACGCAGGGGCCATAAGAATGAGTGGCGGCAATCGCCTTACGGGCGATTAACGGCGGCAGGCTGGCAAGAATGAGTGGCGCAATCGCCTTTACGGGCGATTAACGCGGCCATAAGAATGAGTGGCGGCAACGCCTTACGGGCGATTAACGGCGGCAGGGGGCCATAAGAATGAGTGGCGGCAATCGCCTACGGGCGATTAACGGCGGGGGACCATAAGAATGAGTGGCGGCAACGCCTTCACGGGCGATTAACGGCGCAGGGGGGCCATAAGAATGAGTGGCGGCAACGCCTTACGGGCGCATTAAGGGCGGCAGGGGGCCATAAGAATGAGTGGCGGCAACGCCTTACGGGCGATTAACGGCGGCAGGGGGGCCATAATGAGGGCGGCAATCGCCCACGGCGATTAACGGCAGGGGGCCATAAGAATGAGTGGCGGCAATCGCCTCACGGCGATTAACGGCGCAGCAGGGGCCATAAGAATGAAAGTGGCGGCAACGCCTTATGGGCATTAACCGCAGGGGAGGCCATAAGAATGAGTGGCGCAATCGCTCACGGCGATTAACCGCGCAGGGGGCCATAAGAATGAGTGGCGCAACGCCTTACGGGCGATTAACACGGCGGCTGGGGGCCATAAGAATGAGTGGCGGCAACGCGCACGGCGATTAACGGCAAAATAAGAATGAGAGGCGTAACGCCCTACGGGCGATTAAACGCAGAGGGGCCATAAGAATGAGTGGCGGCAACGCCCTACGGGCGATTAACGGCGGCAGGGAGGCGATAAGAATGAGTGGCGGCAACGCCTTACGGGCGATTAACGGCGGCAGGGGGCCACAAGAATGAGTGGCGGCAATCGCCCACGGCGATTAACGGCAGCAGGGGGCCATAAGAATGAGTGGGCGCAATCGCCTTACGGGCGATTAACGGCGGCAGGGGGCCATAAGAATGAGTGGCGGCAAACGCCTTACCGGCGATTAACGGCGGCAGGGAGGCCATAAGAATGAGTGGCGGCAACGCCTTACGGGCGATTAACGGCAGGGGGCCATAAGAATGAGTGGCGTAATCGCCCTCACGGGCGATTAACGGCGCAAGGGGGCCATCCAAGAATGAGTGGCGGCAACGCCTTACGGGCGATTAACGGCGCAGTAAATATAAGAATGAGTGGCGGCAACGCTCACGGGCGATTCGGCGGGCTGCAGGGGGGCCATAAGAATGAGTGGCGCAACGCCTTACGATCAACGGCGCAGGGGGCCATAAGAATGAGTGGCGCAACGCCTCACGGCGATTAACGGCAGGGGCCATAAGAATGAGTGGCGCAACGCCTTACGGCGCATTAACGGCGGCAGGGGCCGATAAGAATGAGTGGCGCAACGCCTTACGGGCGATTAAAGCGCAGGGGGCCATAAGAATGAGTGGCGGTAACGCCTTATGGGCGATTAACGGCGCAGAGGCCATAAGAATGAGTGGCGCAACGCCTTACGGGCGATTAACGCAGGGGGGGCCATAAGAATGAGTGGCGGCAATCGCCTTACGGGCGATTAACGCGGCTGGGGCGATAAGAATGAGTGGCGCAATCGCCTTACGGGCGATTAACGGCGGCAGGGGGGCCATAAGAATGAGTGCGCAACGCCTTACGGGCGATTAACGGCGCAGAGGCCATAAGAATGAGTGGGCAATCGCCCACGGGCGACACCCCGGCAGGAGGCGATAAGAATGAGTGGGCGTAACGCTCACGGGCGATTAACGCCAGGGGGCCATAAGAATGACGGCAACGCCTTACGGGCGATTAACCACGGCAGGGGGGCATAAGAATGAGTGGCGCAATCGCCTACGGCGATTAACGGCGGCAGAAGGCCATAAGAATGAGTGGCGCAACGCCACGGCGATTAACGGCGCAGGAGGCCATAAGAATGAGTGGGCGCAATCCTTACGGGCGATTAACGGCGGCAGGGAGGCGATAATGAAGTGGGTCGCAACGCCTTACGGGCGATAAACCGGCGCAGGGGGCCATAAGAATGAGTGGCGGCAACGCCTTTACGGGCGATTAACGGCGCAGGGGGGCCATAAGAATGAGTGGCGGCAACGCCTTACGGGCGATTAACGGCGGCAGGGAGGCCATAAGAATGAGGGCGGCAATCGCCTACGGGCGATTAACGGCGCAGGGGCCATAAGAATGAGAGTGGCGGCAATCGCCTACGGGCGATTAACGCGCAGGGGGCCATAAGAATGAGTGGCGCAACGCCTACGGGCGATAACGGCGGCAGTAATAAGAATGAGTGGCGGCAACGCCTTACGGGCGATTAACGGCGCAGGGGGCCATAAGAATGAGTGGCGCAACGCTTACGGGCGATTAACGGCGGAAATATAAGAATGAGTGGCGGAAATCGACTTCACGGGCGATTAACGCGCAGGGAGGCCATAAGAATGAGGGCGCAATCGCTCACGGCCGATTAACGGCGCAGGGGGCCATAAGAATGAGTGGGCGCAACGCCTTACGGGCGATTAACGCGCAGGGAGGCCATAAGAATGAGTGGCGAAACGCCTTACGGCCCATTAACGGCGCAAGGGGACCATAAGAATGAGGGCGGCAATCGCCTACGGGCGATTAACGGCGGCAGGGGCCATAAGAATGAGTGGCGGCAAGCCCACGGCGATTAACAGCGCAGGGGGCCATAAGAATGAGTGGCGGCAATCACCTTACGGGCGATTAACGGCGCAGGGGGCCATAAGAATGAGTGGCGCAACGCCTTTACGGGCGATTAACGGCAGGGGCCATAAGAGTGGCGGCAACGCCCACGGGCGATTAAACGCGCAGGGAGGCCATAAGAATGAGTGGCGCAATCGCCCACGGGCGATTAACGGTGGCAGGAGGCCATAAGAATGAATGGCGGCAATCGCCTTACGGGTGATTAAAGGCGCAGGGAGGCCATAAGAATGAGTGGCGGCAACGCCTTACGCATTAACGGCGCAGGGGGCCATAAGAATGAGTGGCGGCAACGCCTACGGCGATTAACGGCGGCAGGGGGGGCTCAAGAATGAGGGCGGCAACGCTCACGGGCGATTAACGGCGCAGGGGGCGATAAGAATGAGTGGCGGCGAACGCTCACGGGCAATAACCACGCAGGGGGCGATAAGAATGAGGGTGCAACGCTTACGGGCGATAACCGCGGGGACCATAAGAATGAGTGAGGCAACGCTCACGGGCGATTAACGGCGCAGGGGGCCATAAGAATGAGTGGCGGCAACGCCTTACGGGCGATTAACGGCGGCAGGGGCAGTGAGTGGCGCAACGCCTTACGGGCGATTAACGCGCAGGGGGCGATAAGAATAGTGGGCGCAACGCCTTACGGCGATTAACGGCGCAGGGGCATATAAGAATGAGTGGCGCAATCGCCCTACGGCGATTAACAGCGCAGAGGGGCCATAAGAATGAGTGGCGGCAACGCTCACGGCTAATAAGGCAGGGAGGCCATAAGAATGAAGGGCGGTAACGCCTTACGGGCTACGTTAACGGCGTAAATATAAGAATGAGTGGCGGCAACGCTCACGGGCGATTAACGGCGGCAGGGGCCATAAGAATGAGTGGCGGCAACGCCTTACGGCATTAACGGCGGCAGGGGGGCCATAAGAAGAGTGGGGCGCAACGCCCACGGGCGATTAACGGCGTAAATAAGAATGAGTGGCGGCAACGCCTTACGGGCGATTAACGGCGGCAGGAGGCGATAAGAATGAGTGGCGGCAATCGCCCACGGCGACAACGGCGGCAGGGGGCCATAAGAATGAGTGGCGGCAATCGCCCACGGGCGATTAACGCGCAGGGGGCCATAAGAATGAGTGGCGGCAACGCCACGGGCGATTAACGGCGCAGGAGGCCATAAGAATGAGTGGCGGCAATCGCCTTACGGGCGAGATTAACGGCGGCAGGGGGCCATAAGAATGAATGGCGGCAACGCCTTACGGCGATTAACGGCGCAGGGGCCATAAGAATGAGTGGGCGCAAATCGCCTTACGGGCGATCAACGAGGCAGGGGGGCCATAAGAATGAAAGTGGCGCAACGCTTCACGGGCGATTAACCGGCAGGGGGCCATAAGAATGAGTGGCGGCAACGCCACGGGCGATTAACGGCAGGGGGGCCATAAGAATGAGTGCACGCCACGGGCGATTAACGCGCAGGGGGCGACAAGAATGAAGGGCGGAACCACGGCGATTAACGGGGAACATAAGAATGCGGGCGCAACGCCTTACGGGCGATTAACGCGCAGGGGGCCATAAGAATGAGTGGCGGCAAATCGCTCACGGCGATTAACACGCAGGGGGCCATAAGAATGAGTGTGGCGCAACGCCTTACGGCGATTACGGCGCAGGGGGCCATAAGAATGAGTGGCGCAATCGCCTAACGGGCGATTAACGGGCGCAGGGGGCCATAAGAAGAGTGGCGGCAACGCTCACGGGCGATTAAGGCGGCAGGGGGGCCATAAGAATGAAGGGCGCAACGCCTACGGCGATTAACGGCGCAGGGGGCCATAAGAATGAGTGGCGGCAACGCCTTACGGCGATTAACGGCGGCAAACATAAGAATGAGTGGCGCAACGCCTTACGGGCGATTAACCGCGCAGGAGGCGATAAGAATGAAGTGGCGGCAATCGCCACGGCGATTAACGGCGGCAGGGGGGGCATAAGAAGAGTGGCGTAACGCGGGCGATTAACGGCGCAGAGGCCATAAGAATGAGTGGCGCAACGCTTTACGGGCGATTAACGGCGCAGGGGAGGCGATAAGAATGAAAGTGGCGGCAACGCCTTACGGGCGATTAACGGCGCAGGGGCCGTAAGAATGAGTGGCGCAACGCTCTTACGGCGATTAACGGCGCAGGGGGCCCATAAGAATGAGTGGCGCAACGCCCACGGGCGATTAACGGCGGCAGGGAGGCCATAAGAATGAGGGCGGCAACGCCTTACGGGCGATTAACGGCGGCAGGGAGGCTATAAGAATGAAGTGGGCGCAACGCCTTACGGGCGATTAACGGCGCAGGGGAGGCGATAAGAATGAGGGCCGCAACGCCTTACGGGCGATTAACGGCGCAGGGGGCCTATAAGAATGAGTGGCGCAATTTCACGGGCGATTAACGCGGCAGGGGGCCATAAGAATGAGTGGCGCAACGCCTTTACGGGCTATTAATTCAGCAGGGGGCCAAAGAATGAGTGGGCGGCAATCGCTCACGGGCGATTAACCGCAGGGGGGGGCCAAGAATGAATGGGGCAACGCCTACGGGCGATTAACGGCGGCAGGGGGCCATAAGAATGAGTGGCGGCAACGCCTCACGGGCGATTAACGGCGCAGGGGGCCATAAGAATGAGTGGCGGCAACGCCTTACGGGCGATTAACGGCGGCAGGGGGGCGATAAGAATGAGTGGCGGCAATCGCCTTACGGGCGATTAACGGCGTAGGGGGCTAAGAATGAGTGGCGGAATCGCCTTCACGGCGATTAACGGCGGCAGGGAGGCCATAAGAAGAGTGAGGCGCAACGCCTTACAGGCGATTAACGGCGCAGGGGGCCATAAGAATGAGTGGCGGCAATCGCCTTACGGCGATTAACGCGTAAACATAAGAATGAGTGGCGCAACGCCTTACGGGCGATTAACGGCGGCAGGGAGGCCATAAGAATGAGTGGGCGAAATCGCCTCACGGGCGATTAACCATGGAGCGCTATAAGAATGAGTGGCGCAACGCCTTTACGGGCGATTAACGGCGGCAGGGGAGGCCATAAGAATGAGTGGCGGCAATCGCCCACGGCGATTAACGGCGCAGGGGGGCCATAAGAATGAGTGGCGTAACGCCTTACGGGCGATTAACGGCGCAGGGGGCCATAAGAATGAGTGGCGGCAATCGCCTTACCGGGCGATTAACGGCGGCAGGGGGCGCGAATGAGTGGCGGCAACGCCTTACGGCGACAATTCACGCAGGGGGGCGATAAGAATGAGTGGCGCAACGCTTACGGGCGATTAACGGTGGGGGGCCATAAGAATGAGTGGCGGCAACGCCTTACGGCGATTAACGGCGCAGGGGGGCCATAAGAATGAGTGGCGGCAACGCCTTACGGGCTTAACAAGCGCGCAGGGGGGGCCATAAGAATGAGTGGCGGCAACGCTCACGGGCGATTAACGGCGGCAGGGGCCATAAGAATGAGTGGCGGCAATCGCCTTTACGGGCGATTAACGGCGCAGGGGGCCATAAGAATGAGTGGGCGCAACGCCTCACGGGCGATTAACGGCGGCAGGGGGCCATAAGAATGAGCGGGCGCAATCGCCTTACGGGCGATTAACGGCGGAGGCCATAAGAATGAGTGGCGCAATCGCCTTACGGGCTATCAACGCAGGGCCATAAGAATGAGTGGCGCAACGCCTCACGGGCGATTAACGGCGCAGGAGGCCATAAGAATGAGCGCGGCAACGCCTTACGGCGATTAACGCGCAGGGGGGCCATAAGAATGGTGCAAGGCAACGCCTTACGGGCGATTAACGGCGCAGGGGGCGATAAGAATGAGTGGCGGCAACGCTTACGGGCGATTAACGGCGGCAGGAGGCGATAAGAATGAGTGGCGGCAACGCCCCACGGCGATTAACGCGCAGGGGGCAAGAATGAGTGGGCGGCAATTGGCTTAACGGCGGCAGGAGGCCAGCAATGAGTGGCGTAACGCCTACCGGCGATTAACGGCGGCAGGAGCAAATATAAGAATGAGTGGATAACGCCTACGGCGATTAACGGCGCAGGGGGCCATAAGAATGAGTGGCGCAACGCCTTTACGGGCGATTAACGGCGGCAGGAGGCCATAAGAATGAGTGGCGGCAACGCCTTACGGGCGATTAACGGCGCAGGGGCCATAAGAATGAGGCGGCAACGCTTACGGCGATTAACGGGGCAGGGAGGCCATAAGAATGAGTGGCGGCACCTCACGGGCGAATTAACGCGGCAGGGGGGCCATAAGAATGGTGAAGCGCAACGCCTTTACGGGCGATTAACGTAGGGGGGGCCATAAGAATGAGTGGCGGCAACGCCTCACGGCGATTAACGCAGGGGCCATAAGAATGAGGCGGCAACGCCTTACGGGCGATTAACGGCGCAGGGGGGCGATAAGAATGAGTGGCGGCAATCGCTCACGGGCGCATTAACGCGCAGGGGGCTCACAAGAATGAGTGGCGGCAACGCTTACGGGCGATAACGGCGCAGGGGGCCATAAGAATGACGGCGCAACGCCTTACGGGCGATTAACGCGCAGGGGGCCATAAGAATGAGTGGCGTAACTCACGGGACATTAACGGGCGAAAATGCGGCACGAGTGGCGGCAACGCCCCACGGGCGATTAACGGCGCAGGGGGGGCGATAAGAATGAGTGGCGCAACGCCCACGGGCGATTAACGGCGGCAGGAGGCCATAAGAATGAGTGGCGGCAATCGCTTTACGGCGATTAACGCCGGCAGGGGGGCCATAAGAATGAGTGGCGCAACGCTTTACGGGCGATTAACGGCGCAGGGGGGGCCATAAGAATGAGTGCGCAACGCCTACGGGCGACACGCAGGGCAGAATGAGTGGCGGCAATCGCCTTTACGGGCGAATAACGCGCAGGGGAGGCCATAAGAATGAGTGGCGCAATCGCCTTACGGGCGATTAACGCGCAGGGGGGCCATAAGAATGAGTGGCGCAATCGCCTACGGGCGATTAACGCGCGCAGGGGGCCATAAGAATGAGTGGCACCACGGGCGATGCCCATGCAGGGGGCCATAAGAACGGGGCAACGCTCGGGCGATTAACGACGAGACGATAAGAATGAGTGGGCGCAACCACGGGCTATTAACGGCAGGAGGCATAAGAATGAGTGGCGCAACGCTCACGGCGATTAACGGCGCAAAGCTTAGAGAGAGTGGCGGCAATCGCCTTACGGCGATTAACGGCGTAGGAGGCAAGCAATAATGAGCGGCAACGCCACGGGCGATTAACGGCAGGAGGCGATAAGAATGAGTGGCGGCAATCGCCCACGGGCGATTAACGGCGGCAGGGGATAAGAATGAGTGGGCGCAACGCTCACGGCGATTAAGCGCAGGGGGGCCATAAGACGAGTGGCGCAACGCCTACGGGCGATTAACGCGGCAGGAGGCCATAAGAATGAGTGGCGGCAATCGCCTTACGGGCGATTAACGGCGGCAGGAGGCCATAAGAATGAGTGGCGCAACGCCTACGGCGATTAACGGCGGCAGGGGGCCATAAGAATGAGTGGCGCAACGCTTACGGCGATTAACGGCGCAGGAGGCCATAAGAATGAGTGGCGGCAATCGCCTCCACGGCGATTAACGGCGCAGGGGGCCATAAGAATGAGTGGCGCAACGCCTTACGGGCGATTAACGGCGGCAGGGGGAAGCATAAGAATGAGGCGGCAAATCGCCCACGGGCGATAAACAGCGCAGGAGGCCATAAGAATGAGTGGCGCAACGCCTCACGCGATTAACGGCAGCAGGGAGGCCATAAGAATGAGTGGCGCAATCGCCTTACGGGCGATTAACGGCGCAGGTAAAATGGGAATAGAGTGGCGGCAACGCCTTACGGGCGAATTAACGGCGGCAGGGAGGCCATAAGAATGAGTGGCGGCAATCACGGGCGATTAACGGCGGCAGGGAGGCCATAGAATGAGTGGCGGCAACGCCCACGGCGATTAACGGCGCAGGGGGCCAGGCAATGAGTGGCGCAACGCCTTCACGGGCGATTAACCCGGCAGGGAGGCCATAAGAATGAGTGGCGCAACGCCCACGGCGATTAACGGCGGCAGGGGGGCCATAAGAATGAGTGGCGGCAACGCCTACGGCGATAACGGCGTAACTATAAGAATGAGTGGCGGCAACGCCTTACGGGCGATTAACGGCGCAGGGGCCATAAGAATGAGTGGCGGCAACGCCTTACGGGCGATTAACGGCGGCAGGGAGGCGATAAGAATGAGGGCGCAATCGCCTTACGGGCGATTAACGGCGAGGGGGGCCATAAGAATGAGTAGGCAACGCTTCACGGGCGATTAACGCGCAGGGGGGGCCATAAGAATGAGTGGCGGCAATCGCTCACGGGCGATTAACGGCGCAGGGGGGCCATAGAATGAATGGGCAACGCTCCACGGCGATTAACGGCGCAGGGGGCCATAAGAATGAGTGGCGGCAACGCTCACGGGCGATTAACGGCGGGGCCATAAGAATGAGTGGCGCAATCGCCTACGGGCGACACCATGCGGGGGGCCATAAGAATGAGTGGCGGCAACGCCTTACGGGCGATTAACGCGCAGGGGGCCATAAGAATGAGTGGCGGCAATCGCCCACGGGCGATTAACGGCAGGGAGGCCATAAGAATGAGTGGCGGCAACGCCTTTACGGGCGATTAACGGCAGTAGACCATAAGAATGAGTGGCGGCAACGCCTTACGGGCGATCAACGGCGCAGGAGGCCATAAGAATGAGTGGCGCAACGCCACGGGCGATAACGCGCAGGGGGGCATAAGAATGAGTGGCGGCAACGCCTTACGGGCGATTAACGGGCGCAGGGGGCGATAAGAATGAGTGGCGGCAACGCCTTACGGGCGATTAACGCGGCAGGGAGGCAAGAATGAGTGGCGGCAACGCCTTACGGGCGATTAACGCGCGTAGGGGGGCCATAAGAATGAGTGGCGGCAACGCTTCACGGGCAGATTAACGGCGCAGGGAGGCCATAAGAATGAGTGGCGCAACGTTTCACGGGCGATTAACCGGCAGGGAGGCCATAAGAATGAGTGGAGGCAACGCTTACGGGCGATTAACGGCGCAGGGGCCATAAGAATGAGTGGCGGCAATCGCCTTACGGCCGATTAACGGCGGCAGGGGAGCAGAATAATGAGTGCGGCAACCGCCTTACGGGCGATTAACGGCGCAGGGGCGATAAGAATGAGTGGCGTAACGCTCACGGGCGAATAACGGCGCAGGGAGGATAAGAATGAGTGGCGGCAATCGCCTTACGGGCGATTAACGGCGGCAGGGGCCATAAGAATGAGTGGCGCAACGCCACGGGCGATTAACGGCGGCAGGGGGCCATAAGAATGAGTGGCGGAAACGCCTACGGGCGATTAACGGCGCGTGGGGGCCATAAGAGTGGCGGCAACGCCCACGGCGATTAACGGCGCAGGGGCCATAAGAATGATGGCGCAATCGCCTTACGGGCGATTAACGGCGCAGGGGGGCCATAAGAATGAGGGCGGCAACGTTCACGGCGATTAACGGCGCAGGGGGGCCATAATGAGTGGCGCAACGCCTTAAGGCGGCATTAACGGCGGCAGGGAGGCCATAAGAATGAGTGGCGGCAACGCCTTACGGGCGATTAACGCGGCAGGGGGCCGTAAGAATGAGTGGCGGCAACGCCTACGGGCGATTAACGGCGGCAGGAGGGCCATAAGAAGAGTGGCGGCAACCGCCTTACGGGCGCATTAACGGCGGCAGGGGGCCACAAGAATGAGTGGCGGCAACGCCTTACGGGCGATTAACGGCGGCAGGGGGCCATAAGAATGAGTGGCGCAATCGCCTCACGGGCGATTAACGGCGGCAGGGGCCATAAGAATGAGTGGCGGCAACGCCCACGGCGATTAACGCGCAGGGGGGCCATAAGAATGAGTGGCAATCGCCTTACGGGCGATTAACGGCGCAGGGAGGCCATAAGAATGAGTGGCGCAACGCCACGGGCGATTAACGGCGGAAAATAAGAAGAATGAGTGGCGGCAACGCCTACGGGCGAAACGCGGCAGGGGCGATAAGAATGAGTGGCGGCAACGCCTTACGGGCGATTAACGGCGCAGGGGGCCATAAGAATGAGGCGGCAACGCCCACGGGCGATTAACGCGCAAGGCCATAAGAATGAGTGGCGCAACGCCTTTGCCGGCGATACAGCAGGGGGCCATAAGAATAGTGGCGCAATCGCCTACGGGCGATTAACGCGGCAGGGGGCCATAAGAATGAGTGGCGGCATCGCCCACGGGCGATTAACGGCGCAGGGGAGGCCATAAGAATGAGTGGCACCGCCTTACGGGCGATTAACGGCGCAGGGGGCCATAAGAATGAGGGGGCGCAATCGCCTTACGGGCGATTAACATGCGCAGGAGGCCACAAGAATGAGTATGCAATCGCCCACGGGCGATATAACGGCGGCAGGGGGCCATAAGAATGAGGGGGGCAACGCCCTACGGGCGATTAACGGCGCAGGGGCCATAAGAATGAGTGGCGCAACGCCTTACCGGCGATTAACGGCGCAGGGGAGGCCATAAGAAAGAGTGGCGGCAACGCCTCACGGGCGATTAACGGCGCAGTGAGGCCATAAGAATGAGGAGGCAAACGCCTTACGGGCGATTAACGCGCAGGGGGGCCATAAGAATGAGTGGCGGCAACGCCTTAACGGGCGATTAACGGCGCAGAGGCGCATAAGAATGAGTGGCGCAATCGCGCCACGGGCGATTAACGGCGCAGGAGGCCATAAGAATGAGTGGCGGCAACGCCTTACGGCTTATTAACGGCGCAGGGGCCATAAGAATGAGTGGCGCAATCGCCCACGGCGATAACGGCGGCAGGGAGGCCATAAGAATGAAAGGGCGCAACGCCTTACGGGCGATTAACGGCGGCAGGGGGCCGGCAAGAATGAGTGGCGGCAACGCCCACGGCGATTAACGCTGTAGGGGGCCATAAGAATGAGTGGGCGGCAACGCCTACGGCGATTAACGGCGCAGGGGGCCATAAGAATGAGTGGCGCAACGCCTTTACGGGCGATTAACGGCGGCAGGGAGGCGATAAGAATGAGTCGGCAACGCCCACGGGCGATTAACGCGGGGGGGCCATAAGAATGAGTGGCGGCAACGCCTCACGGGCGATTAACCGCGCAGGGGGGCCATAAGAATGAGTGGCGCAACGCCTTACGGGCGATTAACGCGGCAGGGGGCCATAAGAATGAGTGGCGGCAACGCTTCACGGGCGATTAACGGGCGCAGGATATAAGAATGAGTGGCGGCAACGCCTTACGGGCGAATAACGGCGCAGGGGGCCATAAGAATGAGTGGCGGCAACGCCTTACGGCGATTAACGCGCAGGGGGGCCATAAGAATGAGTGGCGGCAATCGCCTACGCGACAACGGCGCAGGGGGCCATAAGAATGAGTGGCGGCAACGCCTGGTCGGCTGATTAACGGCGCAGGAGTGCCATAAGAAGAGTGGTGCAACGGCCTTTACGGGCGATTAACGGCGGCAGGGGGCCATAAGAATGAGTGGCGCAACCGCCACGGGCGATTAACGGCGCAGGAGGCCATAAGAATGAGTGGCGGCAACGCTTACGGGCGATTAACGGCGGCAGGGGGGCTAAGAATAGTGGCGGCAACGCCTTACGGGGCGACTTAACGGCGGCAGGGGGCGAGCAAGAATGTATGCACCGCCTCACGGGCGAATAACGGCGGCAGGGAGGCCATAAGAATGAGTGGCGGCAATCGCCTACGGCATTAACGGCAGAACTATAAGAATGAGTGCGGCAACGCCTTACGGGCGATTAACGGCGCAGGGGGCCATAAGAATGTGGCGCAACGCCCGCCGGCGATTAACGGCGCAGGGGGGCCATAAGAATGAGTGGCGGCAATCGCCTCACGGGCGATTAACGGCGGCAGGGGAGGCCATAAGAATGAGTGGCGCAATCGCCCACGGCGATTAACGGCGCAGGGGGGCCATAAGAATGAGTGGCGGCAACGCCTTTACGGGCGATTAACGCGCGGGGGTTGGCATAAAATGAGTGGCGGCAACGCCTACGGGCGATAAACGGCGCAGGGAGGCGATAAGAATGAAGTGGCGGCAATCGCCTATGGGGCGATTAACGGCAGCAGGGACCATAAGAAGAGTGGGCGCAACGCCTTACGGGCGATTAACGGCGGCAGGGAGGCCATAAGAATGAGTGGCGGCATCGCCTTACGGGCGATTAACGGCGCAGGGGGCCATAAGAATGAGTGGCGCAATCGCCTTATGGGCGACTAACGGCGGCAGGGGCGATAAGAATGAGTGGCGGCAACGCCCACCGGCGATTAACGGCGCAGGGGGCCATAAGAATGAGTGGCGGCAACGCCTACGGGCGAAATTAACGCAGGGGCGATAAGAATGAGTGGCGGCACCGCCTTACGGGCGATTAACGGCGGAGAAGATAAGAATGAGTGGCGCAATCGCCCACGGGCGATTAACGAGGGCAGGGGGCCATAAGAATGAGTGGCGGCAAACGCCTTACGGGCGATTAACGGCGGCAGGGGGGGCCATAAGAATGAGTGGCGGCAATCGCCTTACGGCGATTAACGGCGGAGATCATAAGAATGAGTGGCGCAACGCCACGGCATTAACCGCAGGGGCCACAAGAATGAGTGGCGGCAACGCCCACGGGCGAACAACGGCGCAGGGGGCGATAAGAATGAGTGGCGGCAATCGCCTACGGGCGAACAACGGCGGCAGATAGGAATGAGTGGCGGCAACGCCTTACGGCGATTAACAGGCAGGGGCCATAAGAATGAGTGGAGCGCAATCGCCACGGCGATTAACGGCGAGGGGGGGCCATAAGAATGAGTGGCGCAACGCCTACGGGCGAATAACGGCAGCAGGAATAAGAATGAGTGGCACCGCCTTTACGGGCGATTAACGCGCAGGGGGACATAAGAATCAGTGGCGGCAATCGCCTTACGGGCTAACAACGGCGCAGGGGGGCCATATAAGAATGAGTGGCGGCAACGCCTTACGGCGATTAACGGCGGCAGGGGGGCTATAAATGAGTGGCGGCAACGCCTACGGCGATTAACGGCGCAGGGGGGCCATAAGAATGAGTGGCGGCAATCGCCTACGGGCGATTAACGGCGCAGGAGGCCATAAGAATGAGTGGCGCAACGCCCACGGGCGATTAACGCGCAGGGGCCATAAGAATGAGTGGGGGCAACGCCCACGGCGATTAACGGCGGCAGGAGGGCCATAAGAATGAGTATGCAATCGCCACGGCATTAACGGGCAGGGGGCCATAAGAATGAGTGGCGCAACGCCTTACGGGCGCATTAACGCACAGGGGGCCATAAGAATGAGTGGCGGCAACGCCTTCACGGGCGATTAACGGCGGCAGGGGGCCATAAGAATGAGTGGCGGCAACGCTTTCACGGGCGATTAACGCGGCAGGGGCCATAAGAATGAGTGGCGGCAATCGCTCACGGGCGATTAACGGCGCAGTAGGGGCCATAAGAATGAGTGGCGGCAATCGCCCACGGCGATTAACCAAGGCAACATATAAGAATGAGTGGCGCACCACGGGCATTAACGCAGGAGCCATAAGAAAGTAGGCAACGCCTTACGGGCGATTAACGGCGGCAGGGGGGCCATAAGAATGAGTAGGCACCGCCCACGGCGATTAACGGCGCAGGAGGGCAAAGAATGAGTGGCCGCACCACGGGCGATTAACGGGCGCAGGAGGCGAGTAAGAATGAGCAGGCAACGCTCTACGGGCGATTAACGGCGGCAGGGGGGCCATAAGAATGAGTGGGCGGCAACGCCTTACGGGCGACAACGGCGCAGGGGGCCATAAGAATGAGTGGCGGCAATCGCCTTAATGGCCATTAACGGAGGGGGGGCCATAAGAATGAGTGGCGCAACGCCACGGGCGATTAACGGCGGCAGGGGGCCATAAGAATGAGTGGCGGCAACGCTCACGGGCGATTAACGCGGCAGGGGCCATAAGAATGAGTGGCGCAACGCCTTACGGCGATTAACGCGCAGGGGGCCATAAGAATGAGTGGCGGCAACGCCTTACGGGCGAATAACGGCGCAGGGGAGGCCATAAGAATGAAGGCGGCAACGCCTACGGGCGATAACGGCGGCAGGGGGCCATAAGAATGAGTGGCGGCAACGCCACGGGCGATTAACGGCGAGGGAGGGGCCATAAGAATGAGTGGCGGCAATCGCCTTACGGGCGATTAACGGCGCAGGGGGCCATAAGAATGAGTGGCGCAATCGCCTCACGGGCGATTAACGGCGGCAACATAAGAATGAGTGGCGGCAATCGCCTTACGGGCGATTAACGGCGGCAGGGGGCCATAAATCGAGTGGCGGCAACGCCCACGGCGATTAACCCGCAGGGGCCATAAGAATGAGTGGATGCAATCGCCTTACGGGCGAAACCGCGCAGGGGGGCCATAAGAATGATGGCGCAACGCCACGGCGATTAACGCGCAGGGGGCCATAAGAATGAGGGGCAACGCTCCACGGGCGATTAACGGCGCAGGGGGAAGGCGAGAATAGTGGCGCAACGCCTTACGGGCGATTAACGGCCGGCAGGGGGGCATAAGAATGAGTGGCGCAATCGCCTCATGGCGATTAACGGCAGCGGGGCCAGAATGAGTAGGCAACGCCGCGGGCGATTAACGGCGGCAGGAGGCGATAAGATGAGTGGCGGCACCGCCTACGGGCGAATAACCCAAAAAAGTGGCGCAACGCCCTCGGCGACAACGACAGGGGCGATAAGAATGAGTGGCAACGCCTCACGGCCGATTAACGCGCAGGGAGGCGATAAGAATGAGAAGGCACGCCTTTACGGGCGATTAACGGCGCAGGGGCCATAAGAATGGTGGCGCAACGCCCATGGGCGATTAACGGCGCAGGAGGCCATAAGAATGAGTGGCGGCAACGCCTTACGGGCATTAACGCGCAGGAGGCCATAAGAATGAGTGGCGCAATCGCCTCACGGGTTATTAACCGCGCAGGGGAGCCATAAGAATGAGTGGCACGCCTTACGGGCGATTAACGGCGGCAGGAGGCCATAAGAATGAATGGGCAATCGCCTACGGGCGATTAACGGCATGCAGGAGTAGGCCATAAGAATGAGTGATGCACGCCTTACGGCGATTAACGGCGGCAGGGGGCCATAAGAATGAGTGGCGCAATGCCTTACGGGTGATTAACGCGGCAGGGGCCATAAGAATGAGTGGCGCAATCGCCCACGGGCGATTAACGGCGGCAGGGGGCCATAAGAATGAGTGGCGGCAACGCCTTTACGGGCTATTAACGCTGTAGGGGCCATAAGAATGAGTGCCGGCAACCGCCCTACGGGCGATTAACGCAGGGGGCTATATAAATGAGTGGCGCACCGCCGTAGCGAATAACACGCAGGAGGCCATAAGAATGAGTGGCGCAACGCCTTACCGGGCGATTAACGCGGCAGGGGGCCATAAGAATGAGTGGCGCAACGCCTTATACGGGCGATTAACGCGCAGGGGGCCATAAGAATGAGTGGCGCAATCGCCTTAACGGGCGAGCACGGCAACTATAAGAATGAGTGGCGGCAATCGCCTTACGGGGATTAACGGCAATGGGCCAAATGGAGGGAGCAACCGCCTTACGGCAACCACGGCAGGGGCGGCTAAGAATGAGTGGCGGCAACGCCTACGGCGATTAACGGCGCAGGGGCCATAAGAATGAGTGGCGCAACGCCTTTACGGCTTATCAACGGTGGCAAAATAAGAACGAGTGCGGCAACGCCCACGGCTGATTAACCGCGGCAGGGGCCATAAGAATGAGTGGCGGCAACGCCTTACGGGCGATTAACGGCAGCAAATATAAGAATGAGTGGCGGCATCGCCTTACGGGCGACAACGGCGGGAGGCCATAAGAATGAGTGGCGCACGCCTTACGGGCGATTAACGGCGGCAGGGGCCATAAGAATGAGTGGCGGCACGTCTACGGGCGATTAACGGCGCAGGAGGGCCATAAGAATGAGTGGCGCAACGCCTTACGGGCGATTAACGGCGGCAGGGGCCATAAGAATGAGTGGCGGCAATCGCCTTGCGGGCGATTAACGGCAGCAGGGGGCTATAAGAATGAGTAGCGCAAACGCCCTACGCACGATTAACGGCGGCAGGAGGGCCATAAGAATGAGTGGCGGCAATCGCCTTACGGGCTATCAACGGCGCAGGGGCCATAAGAATGAGGGCGGCATCGCCTACGGGCGAATAACGGCGGCAGGGGCCATAAGAATGAGTGGCGGCAACGCCTTACGGGCGATTAACGGCGGCAGGGGGGCCATAAGAATGAGTGGCGGCACCTTACGGGAAATTAACGCGGCAGGGAGGCCATAAGAATGAGTGGCGGCAACGCCTTACCGGCGATTAACGCGGCAGGGGCCATAAGAATGAGTGTAGGCACCTACGGCGATTAACGCGGCAGGGGCCATAAGAATGAGTGGGCAATCGCCCACGGGCGATTAACCGCGGCAGGGCCATAAGAATGAGTGGCGCAATCGCCTTACGGGCGATTAACGCGCAGGAGGGGCCATAAGAATGAGTGGCGGCACGCCTTACGGGCGATTAACGCAGGCAGGGGCCATAAGAATGAGTGCGAGCACCGCCCACGGGCGATTAACGGCGGTAGGGGCCATAAGAATGAGTGGCGGCACCGCCACGGGCGATTAACGGCCGCAGGGGCCATAAGAATGAGGGCGCAACGCCTTACGGGCGATTAACGGCGGCAGGAGACGACAAGAATGAGTGGCTGCAACGCCATCGGCGAAAACCACGCAGGACGCATAAGAATGAGTGGCGTAAACGCCTTACGGCGATCAACGCGCAGTACATAAGAATGAGTGGCGGCAATCGCCTCACGGGCGATTAACGGCAGTAAATAATGAGTGGCGCAACGCCTTACGGGCGATTAACGGCAGGGCCATAAGAATGAGTGGCGTAACGCCTCACGGGCGATTAACGGCGGCAGGAAGCCATAAGAATGAGTGGCGGCAATCGCCTTACGGGCGATTAAGCGTAGGGGGCCATAAGAATGAGTGCGGCACGCCTTACGGCGAATAACGCGTGAGGCCATAAGAATGAGTGGCTGCAACGCCTTACGGGCGATTAACCGGCAGGGGCAAATATAAGAATGAGTACGCAACGCCCTACCGGGCAATCAACCAAGGGCTATAAATGAGTGGCGGCAACGCCACGGGCGATTAACGGCGGCAGGGGCCATAAGAATGAGTGGCGGCAACGCCTACGGGCGACAATTAACGGCAGGGGCCATAAGAATGAGTGAAGGCAACGCTTCACGGGCTTGATTAACGGCTGCAGGGGCCATAAGAATGAGTGGCGGCAACGCCCACGGGCTATTAACGGCGGCAGAAAGCCATAAGAATGAGTGGCGGCAACGCCTTACGGGCCATTAACGCGCAGGGGGCCATAAGAATGAGTGGCGCAATCGCCTTACGGCGATTAACGGCGCAGGGGACCATAAGAATGAGTGGCAGCAACGCCTACGGGCGATTAACGCCGCAGGGGGCCATAAGAACAGTGGCGGCAACGCCTACGGCTTATTAACGCTGCAGGAGGCCATAAGAATGAGGCGCAACGCCTTACGGCGATTAACGGCAGGGGCCATAAGAATGAGTGGCGGCACGCCTTACGGGCTTATTAACGGCAGGAAGGCGCGATGAATGAGTGGCGGCACGCTACGGGCTTATTAACGCAAGTAAAATGGGCATGAATGAGTGGCGGCAACCGCCTACGGGCGACATTACAGGGGGGCCATAAGAATGAGTGGCGGCAATCGCCTAACGGGCGATCAACGCGGCAGGGAGTTGATAAAAATGAGTGGCGCAAACGCCTCACGGGCGATTAACGGGCAGGCCATAACAATGAGTGGCGCACGCCTTACGGCCATTAACGGAGCGCGGAATATAAGAATGAGTGGCGCAACGCCACGGGCGATTAACGCTGAAGGGAGGCCAAAGAATGAGTGGCGGCAATCGCCTCACGGGCGACAACGCAGGAGGCAATAAGAATGAGTGGCGCAACGCCTTACGGCGATTAACGGCGGCAGGGGATAAGAATGAGGGCGGCATCGCCTTACGCCGATTAACGGCGGCAGGGAGGCAATAAGAATGAGTGGCAGCAACGCCTCACGGGCGATTAACGGCGGCAGGGAGGCACAAGAATGAGTGGCGGCAATCGCCCACGGGCGATCAACGGCGGCAGGGGCCATAAGCATCGAGTGGCGGCAACGCCCACGGCGATTAACGCGGCAGGAGGGCCATAAGAATGAGTGGCGCACCACGGGCGATCAACGCGGGAGGCGAAAGGAGGCGCAATCGCCTACGGGCGATTAACGGGCAGGGGCCAGAATGAGTGGCGGCACCGCCTTACGGGCTGCATTAACGGCGCAGGGGGCATAAGAACGAGTGGCGGCAACGCCTGGGCTACCCGCGGCAGGTGAAAGCATAAGAATGAGTGGCGGCAATCGCCCATACGGGCAAATTAACGGCGGCAGTAAAAAAGGCGCGGCGGCAATCGCCTTTACGGGTGATTAACGGCGGTAGGGGCCATAAGAATGAGTGGCGGCAATCGCCCACGGCGAACAACGGCGCAGGGAGCAACATCGAGTGGCAACGCCTCACCGGCGATTAACGGCGCAGGAGGGCCATAAGAATGAGTGGCGCAATCGCCTAACGGGATTAACGCGCAAAACTGGCAAGAAGAGTGGCGGCAATCGCCCCACGGGCGATTAACGGCGCAGTAAAATATAAGAATGAGTGGCGCACGTCACGGCACATTAACGCCGCAGGAGGGGCGATACATCGAGTGGCGCAATCGCCCAACGGCGATTAACGGCGCAGGGAGGCCATAAGAATGAGTGGCGGCAATCGCCTTACGGCGATTAACGGCGGCAGGGGCCATAAGAATGAGTGGCGGCAATCGCCTTACGGCTTATTAACGGCAGGAGGCCATAAGAATGAGTGGCGGCAACGCTGACGGGCGATCAACGGCGGCGGAGGTTTCACAAGAACGAGTGGCGTAATCGCCTACGGGCGATTAACGCAAATAAGAATGAGTGGCGCAACGCCTTACGGGCAGATTAACGGCGCAGGAGGGCGATAAGAATGAGTGGCCGCAACGCCTTGCAGGGCGAATAACGGCAGGGGACGATAAGAATGAGTGGCGCAACGCTCACGGGCGATTAACGGCAGGGGGCCATAAGAATGAGTGGCGGCAACGCCTTACGGCGATTAACCGCGGCAGTAAATTATAAGAATGAGTGGCGCAACGCCTTACGGGCTATCAACGGCTTGGTAAACAAGAATGAGCGGCAATCGCCCACGTGGCGAATAACGCCAGGAGGAAATAAAAGAATGAGTGGCGCAACGCCTACGGCGACAACGCAGTAAAATACAAGAAAGTGGCGCAATTCCACGGCTATTAACGGCGGCAGGGGGCAATAAGAATGAGTGGAAGCACCTTATGGGCGATTAACGCGGCAGGGAGGCCATAAGAATGAGTGGCGGCACCGCCACGGGCGATTAACGGCGGCAGGGGGGCCATAAGAATGGCGGCAAACGCTTTACGGGCGATTAACGGCCGCAGGAGGCCATAAGAATGAGTGGCGCACCGCCACGGAGATTAACGCGCAGGGGCCATAAGAATGAGTGGCGGCACCGCCTTACGGGCGATTAACGGCGCAGGGGGCCATAAGAATGAGTACGGGCACTGCCTTACGGGGCGATTAACGGCGGCAGGGGCCATAAGAATGAGTGGGCGCAACGCCTTAATGGGCGACAAACGGCGTAAAATGACGAATGAGTGGCGCAACGCCTTCACGGGCGATAACGGCGGCAGGGGCAATAAGAATGAGTGGGCGCAACGCCTTACGGGCATTAACGGCGTAAAAGGCAAGAATGAGTGGCGGCAATCGCTCACGGCTAGTCAACGCAGCGGCAGGAGGCTAATAAGAATGAGTGGGCAAACGACTTACCGGCGATTAACCGCGGCAGTAAATATAAGAATGAGTGGCGCAATCGCTCACGGGCGATTAACCACGCAGGGGCCATAAGAACGAGTGGCGGCAATCACCACGGGCGATTAACGGCGGCAGGGGACCATAAGAATGAGTGAGCAGCAATCGCCTTACGGGCGATTAACGCGCAGGGGCAATAAGAATGAGTGGCGCAATCGCCCACGGCGATTAACGGCGGCAGGGAGCCAAAGAAGGAGTGGCGGCAACGCCTGACGGGCGATTAACGGCGGCAGGGGCCACATAAGAATGAGTGGCGGCAACGCCTACGGCGATTAACGGCAGGGGCCATAAGAACGAGTGCGCAACGCCTACGGGTACATTAACGGCAAATATAAGAATGAGTGATGCAACGCCAAAGGCGACTAACGCGACAGGCTTATAAGAATGGAGTGCCACCGCCTAATGGCGATTAACGGCGCAGGGGGCCATAAGAATGAGTGGGCGCAAACGCCTTACGGCGATTAACGCGCAGGGTTGGCGAAGAATGAGTGGGCGCACGCCTTACGGCGATTAACGCAGTAGCCATAAAACTGAGTGCGGCAACGCCTACCGGCGCATTAACGCGCAGTAAAATAAGAACGAGTGGCGGCAATCGCCCACGGCGATTAACGGCGACAGGGGCCATAAGAATGAGTGGCGCAATCGCCTACGGCGCATTAACGCTGCAGGAGGCAATAAGAATGAGTGCGGCAAACCGCCTACGGGCGATTAACGGCGGCAGGGGCCATAAGAATGAGTGGCGCAATCGCCTTACGGGCGATTAACGGCGGCAGGAGGCCATAAGAACGAGTGGCGGCAACGCCCCACGCGACAACGCGGCAGGGGGCCATAAGAACAGTACGCACGCCTTAACGGCATTACAACTACGACAGGGGCTATAAGAATGAGTGGCAATCGCCTTAATGGCTAACAACGCAGGGAGGCCATAAGAACGAGTGGCGTAAATCGCCCACGGGCGCACAACGGCAGGGGGCCATAAGAATGAGTGGCGCAACGCCTTACCGGCGATTAACTGCGGCAGGGGCCACAAGAATGAGTGGCGCAATCGCCCACAGGCTAATAACGCAGGGAGGCCATAAGAATATGGCGGCAACGCCCACGGCTATTAACGGCGCAGGAGGCCATAAGAACGGCGCAAACGCTCCACCGGCCATTAACGGCTGCAGGGCCATAAGAATGAAGTAGGCGGCAACCGCCTTACGGGCTATTAACGCAGGAGACCATAAGAATGAGTGGCGGCAACGCCTTACGGGCGCACAACGGCGCAGGGGAGCTCAACGAATGAAAGGGCGGCAATCGCTCTACGGGCCATTAACGCGGCAGAGGCCATAAGAATGAGTGGCGGCAACCGCCACGGGCGATTAACGGGCACAGAGGGCGATAAGAATGAGTGGCGCAATCGACCACGGGCGAACACAACGGCGGCAGGAGCCATAAGAATGAGTAACATTAAAGCAGGGGGCCATATGGCGGCAATCGTCTACGGGCGATTAACGGCGGCAGGGGAGGCCATAAGAATGAGTGGCGGCACCGCTTCCCACGGGCGATTAACGCAGGAATGCTAATGAAGAATGAGGAGCAAATCACCTTTTACGGGCGATTAACGGCAGCGGGGCCATAAGAATGAGTGGGCAACGAACGCTTTACGGGCGATTAACGCGGGAGTGACAAGAATGAAAGTGGCGGCACTGCCTGGCGGGCGATTAACGGCGGCAGGGAGGCGATAAGAATGAGTGGCGTACCGCCTTAAGGGCGATTAACGCAGGGGCCATAAGAATGAGTGGCGGCACGCCTTTACGGGCGATTAACGCAGGGGAGGCCATAAGAATGAGTGGCGGTACCGCCTTTACGGGCGATTAACGGCGGCAGGGGAGCCATAAGAAGGAGGGCGCAATCGCCTTATCGGGCGATTAACGGCGTAGGGGCCATAAGAATGAGTGGCTGCAATCGCCTGCACGCACGCATTAACGGCAGGTACGCATAAGAATGAGTGATGCAATCGCCACGGGCTTATCAATCTATGCAGGGAGGCCATAAGAATGAGTGGCGCACTATCAGTATTACCCATGGCAGGGGGGGCCATAAGAATGAAAGTGGCGGCAATCGCCTTACGGGCGATTAACGCGGTAGGGGCCATAAGAATGGCGCAATCGCCTTTACGGCCATTAACGCTGCAGCTTATAAGAATGAGTATGCACCGCCACGGGCGATTAACGCCGGTGCAGGGAGGGCTATAAGAATGAGTGGCTGCAATTTTATGGGCGATTAATCTATGCAGGAGGGCTATAAGAATGAGTGTATGCAATCTTTACGGAGATTAACGGCGGCAGTAAATACATAAGAAGGAGTATGGCAATCGCCCTATGCATGATCATCAAACGGCTATTGTGGGGCGATAAGAATGAGTGGCGGCACCTTTACGGGCGACAACGGCGGCAGTGAGTACATAAGAATGAGTGGCGGCACGCCACGGGCGATTAACGGCTGCAGGGAGGCCATAAGAATGCAGTGGCGCACGCCTTACGGGCGATTAACGGCGGCAGGTAAAATAAGGGTGAATGAGTGGGCGTAACGCTTCACGGCGATTAACGGCAGGGAGGCCATAAGAATGAGTGGCGGCAATCGCCTACGGGCGATTAACGCCGCAGGGGAGCCATAAGACGAGTATGCAATCGTCTTTGCACGGCGCATTAACGGTAAAATACAAGAATGAGTGGCGCAACGCCTCACGGCTTATCAATCCTGCCAGCAGGGGCTTGGCGAAGATCGATGGCAACGCCTTGGCGGGCGAATAACGCGGCAGGAGGCCATAAGAATGAGTGGCGCAACCGCCTTACGGGCTTAATAACGGCGCAGGGGCCATAAGAATGAGTGAAGGCAATCGCCCAGCGGGCGACAACGGCGGCAGAAAATTCCATAAGAATGAGTGGCGCAACGCCTCACGGGCCAAATAACGCAGCAGGGGCCATAATAATGAGGCACGCCGCAACGCCCACGGGCGACAACCGCGCAGAGGCCATCATAAGAATGAGTGGCGCAATCGCCTTTACGGGAGATTAACGGCGCAGGGGCCATAAGAATGAGTGAGCGCACCCCCACGGCTTACATTAACGCGCAAAATGGCCAATAACGAGTGGCGCAACGCCTACGGCGATTAACGGCTGCAGAGGCCATAAGAATGAGTGAGCAATCGCCTTACGGGCGATTAACGCGGCAGTAAAACACATAAAATGAGTCGCGCAACCGCCCACGGGCATTAACGGCGCAGGAAGGCCATAAGAATGAGTGGCGCAACGCCTACGGGACATTAACGGGGCCATAAGAAGAGGGCGCAACCCCGGGCGATTAACGGCGACAGGAGGCCATAAGAATGAGTGGCGCAACGCCACCGGCGATTAACGGCGCAGGAGGCGAATGAGTGGCCGCAACGCCACGGGCGATTAACGGCGGCAAACATAAGAATGAGTATGCAACGCCTTACTGGCGATTAATCCATGCAGGGGCCAAGGGAAGAATGAATGGCGTACCATTTACATTAATCTATGGTAAAATTACAAGAATGAGTGGCGGGCAATCGCCTGGCACGGGCGAATAACGGCTGCAGGGGGCCATAAGAATGAGTGGCAACGCCTTACGGGCGATTGAATCTGCGGTAAATACAAGAATGAGTGATGCACGCCTTTACGGGCTAATAACGGCGGCGCAGGGGAAATTAAGTAAGAATGAGTGGCGCAACGCCTTACGGCGATTAATCTGGCGCAGGGACCCATAAGAATCTAGTGGCAGCAACGCCTACGGCTTATTTAACGCGGCAGGGGCCATAAGAATGAGGGGCGGCGGCACTGACGGGGCATTAACGCGCAGGAGGCCAAGAATGAGTGGCGGCAATCGCCCACGGCCGCATTAATCCGCTGCGAGCGGGGCCAGCAAGAATGAGTGGCGCACCGCCCACGGCGACATTAATCTATGCAGGAGGGCCATAAGAAGGAGGTATAACGCCTACGGGCGTATTAACGGCGGCAGGGGGCCATAAGAATGAGTGGCGGCAATCGCCTTATGGGCGATTAACGGCGACAGGGGGCGATAAGAATGAGGGAGTGGGGTACCGCCTTACGGCGAATAACGCATGCGGTGAGGCGATAAGAATGAGTGGCGGCAAACGCCTTACGGGCTTATTAACGGCGGCAGTAAAATATAAGAATGAAAGTGGCGGCAATCAGCCACGGGCTTATTAACGGAGCAAGTAGGCCAGCAAGAATGAGTGGCGTAACGCTTTACCGGCATTAACGGCGGCAGGGGACCATAAGACGAGTATGAATCGGCCTTTACGGGCTTATTAACGGGCAGGGGCTGGTAAGAATGAGTGGCGGCACCTTACGGGCGATTAACGCCGCAGGAGGGCCATATGAATGAGTGTGGCGCAATCGCGATGGGCGATTAACGGCGGCA
Organism: Homarus americanus; assembly: GCF_018991925.1. NCBI lineage: Eukaryota > Metazoa > Arthropoda > Malacostraca > Decapoda > Nephropidae > Homarus > Homarus americanus. The sequence continues at coordinate 43,495 of NW_024755293.1, forward strand.
GGGAGTGCTGGCAAGAATGAGGGCGCAAATCGCCTTAATGGCGATTAACGGCAGCAGGGAGGCTATAAGAATGAGGGCGGCAATCGCCACGGGCGACAACGCGGTAGGGGCCATAAGAATGAGTATGTAACGGCGGTCGATAATCATACAGGGGGCGACATAAGAATGAGTGGCGGCAATCGCCTTAATGGCTTAATAACGCGGCAGGGAGGTTTATAAGAATGGAGTGGCGCAATCGCCTTACCGGCGATTAACGCAGGGGGCCATAAGAATGAGTGAGGCGCACCGCCTTACGGCGATTAACGGCGGCAGTAAATATAAGAATGAGTGGCGCACGCTTTGGCAGGCGATTAACGGCGCAGGGGAGGCTATAAGAATGAAAGCGGCGCAACGCCACGGCTTATTGCACCCATGGTGGAGGCCATAAGAATGAAGTGGCGGCAATGCCTTACGGGCGACAAACGGCGGCAGGGGGCTCAAGAATGAGTGGCGGCAACGCCTTACGGGCGATTAACGACGGCAGGAGCCATAAGAATGAAAGGGCGGCACGCATTAATGGCGCATTAACGGCAGTAAGGAGCATAAGAATGAGTAGGCAATCGCCTTACGGGCGATAATCCGGCGCAGAGGCCATAAGAATGAGTGGCGGCAACGCCTTTACGGGGGCGATTAACGGCGGCAGGGGGCGATAAGAATGAGTGGCGGCACGCCTTACGGGCGACAACGGCGGCAGGGGGCTTATAAGAATGTGAGTGGCGTAACGCCTTTGGCGGCGATTAACGGCGGCAGGGGAGGAAGAATGAGTGGCACGCCACGTTTATTAACGGCGCAGGGGGGCTATGGAATGAATGGCGGTAACGCTTTACGGGCGACAATCAGCAGGGGCCATAAGAATGAGTGGCGTAACGCCTACGGGCCCATTAACGCGGAGAGGGGCCATAAGAATGAGGCGGCAATCGCCTTTCAAGCATTAACGCAGGGGCCATAAGAATGAGTGGCGCAATCGCCTCACGGGCATACATTAGGGGGGCGATAAGAATGAGTATACACCGCCCACGGCGAACAACGGCCAGGCAGGGAGGCCATAAGAATGAGTGGCGCACCCCCTACGGGCGCATTAACGGCGGCAGGGGATATAAGAATGAGTGGCGGCAACGCCTTACGGGCGCATTAACGCGCAGGGAGGCCATAAGAATGAGTGGCGGCAACGCCTACCGGCTACTAACAGCGGCAGGGAGGCCATATAAGAATGAGTGGCGCAAACGCCTTACGTACGATAATCAACGCGGCAGGGGGGCCATAAGAATGAGTGGCGGCACCTACGGGCGATTAACGGCGCAGGAGGCTATAAGAATGAGTGGCGAAATCGCCTTACGGCGATCAACGCAGGGAGGGGCTATAAGAATGAGTGATGCAACGCCTACGGCGATAACCATGCAGCAGAAATATAAGAAGAGTGGCGCAACGCCTTACGGCGATTAACGGCGGCAGGGAGGCCATAAGAATGAGTGGCGGCACCTTTACGGGCGACAACGCAGGGCCATAAGAATGAGTGGCGCCTTACGGGCGATTAACTGCGCAGGGGCTATAAGAATGAGTGCCGCAACGCCTTTACGGGCGATTAACGGCGCAGGGGGCGATAAGAATGAGTATGCAACGCTCTACGGCGAATAACGCAGGCAGGGGAGGCGATAAGAATGAGTGGCGGCACGCTTTACGGCGACAATAACGGCAGCAGGGGGGCCATAAGAATGAGTGGCGGCAACGCCTAACGGGCGATTAACGGCGTAGGGGGGGCCATAAGAATGAAAGTGCAATGCCTTTAACGGGCGACAACGGTGAGTAGGAGGCAATAAGAATGAGGGCGTGCAATCGCCAACGGGCGATTGGCGGCAGGAGGCCAATAAGAATGAGTGACGGCAACCGCCTTACGGGCGATTAACGGCGCAGTAAAACAAGCAGAAACGAGTGGCGGCAACCGCCCACGGGCGATTAACGGCAGCAGTAAAATATCAAGAATGAGTGGCGGCAACGCCCACGGGCGATTAACGGCGCAGGCCATAAGAACGAGTGGACGGCAATCGCCTACGGCGACAATTGCGCAGGGAGACCATAAGAATGAAAGTGTCAACGCCTTCACGGCGAAACCATGCAGTAAATATAAGAATGAGTGGAGGCAACCCTCAATGGCGACAACGGCGGCAGGAGGCCACAAGAATGAAAGGGCGCAACGCTTTACGGGCGCATCAACGGCGGCAGGAGGCCATAAGACGAGTGGCGCAACGCTTTACGGGCTACAACCGGCAGGGGGGCCATAAGAATGAGTGGCGCAACGCCTTACGGGTATTAACGGCAGGGGTGGCCAACATCGAGTGAGGCAACGCCTTACCGGCGAAACCAACAGGGGTCAATAAGAATGAGTGGCGCAACGCCACGGGCGAATAACGCGCAGGGAGGCTATAAGAATGAGGAGCTGCAACCGCCTTACGGCTAAAACGCGCAGGGGCCATAAGAATAGTGGCGCAACGCTTAACGCGATAACCATACCAAGAACAGTGGCGGCAACGCTCACGGGCGACAAACGGCGGCAGGGGGGCCATAAGAATGAGTGAGCGCACCGCTCACGGCAACACACGGCAGCAGGGAAGCCAAGAATGAGTGGCGCACGCTCGGCGCAATAACGGCGGTAAAATGGCCAATAGAGGGCGTAACCTCACTGGCGACAACGGAGCAGGGGCGATAAGAATGAGTGGCGCAACGCCTACGGGCGATTAACGCGCAGGGGCGAGTAAGAATGAGTGGCGGCAACGCCACGGGCGAACAACGGCGGCAGGGGGGCCATAAGAATGAGTGGCGGCAACGCGGCGGCGATAACGGCAGGGAGGCCATAAGAGGGCGCAACGCTTACGGGCTATTAACGCGCAGGGGCCACAAGAACAGTGGCGGCACTGCCTGGCATGGCGACAGCGCAGGAGGCCATAAGAATGAGTGTGCAACGCTTACGGCGATTAACGGCGTGCAGGGGGGATATAAGAATGAGTGTGGCGGCACCGCCTTATGGGCGACACACGGCGGCAGGGGGGCTATAAGAATGAGTGGCGAAACGCCTTACGGGCGAAACGCGTAGGGAGGCTATAAGAATGAGAGGCGGCAACGCCTTACGGCGATTAACGGCGTGCAGGAGGCCATAAGAATGAGTGGCGCAACGCCTTACGGCTATTAACGGCAGGGGGGCCATAAGAATGAAAGTGGCGGGAAACGCCTTTCGCGGCGGATTAACGGCGGCAGGAGGCGATAAGAATGAGTGGCGGCAACGCCTTACGGACGATTAACGGCGGCAGTGAGGCGATAAGAATGAGTGGCGCACCGCCTTACGGGCGTATTAACGGCGCAGGGGCAAGAATGAGTGGCGCAACGCCTTACGGGCGACAACGGCGGCAGCAGGGAGGCTATAAGAATGAGTGGCGGCAACGCCTTACGGGCGATTAACGGCGGCAGGGGGGGCTATAAGAAGAGGCGGTAACGCTACGGGCGATTAACGGCGGGGGGGGCTATAAGAATGAGTGCCGCAACGCCTTTACGGCGATTAACGGCGCAGGGGCGATAAGAATGAGTGGCGCAATCGCTTACGGGCGAATAACGCAGCAGGGAGGCGATAAGAATGAGTGGCGCAACGCCACGGGATTATTACCGCAGGGGGCCATAAGAATGAGTGGCGGCAACGCCACGGGCGATTAACGGCGGTAGGGGGCCATAAGAATGAGTGGCGGCACGGGCGACAACGGCTGCAGGGGGGCTAAGAATGAGGGGCGGCAACGCCTTACGGGCGGCATTAACGGCGGGGGGCCATAAGAATAGTGGCGCAACGCTTACGGCGAATAACGGCGGCAGGGGGCCACAAGAATGGTGGGGCAACGCCTTACGGGCGATTAACGGCGGCAGGGGGCCATAAGAATGAGTGGCGCAACGCTTTACGGGCGCTAATAACGGCGGTAAAGGGTAAGAATGAGTGGCGAACGCTCTTACGGGCGATTAACGGCGGCAGGGGGACCATAAGAATGAGTGGCGGCAACGCCTTACGGGCGATTAACGGCAGGGGCCATAAGAATGGTGGCGGCAACGCTCACGGGCGACAACCGCGCAGGAGGCCATAAGAATGAGTATGCAATCGCCTCACGGGCGATTAACGCGCAGGGGGGCCATAAGAATGAGTGGCGCAACGCCTACGGGCGATTAACGGCGCAGGAGGCCGTGAATGAGTGGCGGCAACGTCTACGGGCGATTAACGGCGGCAGGGGCATAAGAATGAGTGGCGGCACCGTCTTGCGGGCGATTAACGGCGACAGGGGGGCGATAAGAATGAGTGGCGGCAACGCTTACGGGCGATTAACGGCGGCAGGGAGGCTATAAGAATGAGTGGCGGCAACGCCTTACGGGCGACAACGGCGGCAGGGGGCCATAAGAATGAGTGGCGGCAACGCCTTACGGGCGACAACCGCGGCAGAGGGCCATAAGAATGAGTGGCGGCAACGCTCACGGGCGATTAACGGCGGCAGGGGGCCATAAGAATGAGTGGCGGCAACGCCTTGGCGGGCGATTAACGGCGGCAGGGGAAGATAAGAATGAGTGGCGGCAACGCCTTACGGGGCGAATAACGGCGGCAGGGAGGCGATAAGAATGAGTGGAGGCAATCGCCTTACGGGCGACATTAACGGGCAGGGGGGGCCATAAGAATGAGTGGCGGCAACGCCTTACGGCGATTAACGGCAGGGGGGCCATAAGAATGAGTGGCGCAACGCCTTACGGCGATTAACGGCGCAGGGGGCCATAAGAATGAGTGGCGCAACGCTCAGGCGGTATTAACGGCGCAGGGGGGCCATAAGAATGAGTGGCGGCAACGCTTACGGGCGATTAACGGCGGCAGGGGGCCATAAGAATGAGTGGGGCACCGCTTACGGGCGAATAACGGCGCAGGAGGCGATAAGAATGAGTGGCGTAACCGCTCACGGGCGACACCGCGCAGGGGGCCATAAGAATGAGTGGCGGCAACGCCTTACGGGCGATTAACGGCTGCAGGGGGGCCATAAGAATGAGTGGCGCAACGCTCACGGGCGATAACGCGCAGGGGGCCATAAGAATGAAGTGGCGGCAACGCCTACGGCGACTAACGCGCAGCAGGAGGCCATAAGAATGAGTGGCGTGCAATCGCCTTACGGGCGCATTAACGGCAGGGGCCAGGGCATGAGTGGCGGCAATCGCCCACGGGCGACAACGGCGGGAGTGGCCATAAGAATGAGTGGGCGCAACGCCTACGGGCGACACAACGGCGTGCAGGGGGCCATAAGAATGAAAGGCGGCAACGCCTTACGGGCGATTAACGGCGACAGGGGGCGATAAGAATGAGTGGCGTAACGCTTACGCGGGCGAATAACGGCGGCAGGAGGCGATAAGAATGAGGGCGTAACGCCTTACGAGGCGATTAACGGCGCAGGGGGGCTATAAGAATGAGTGGCGCAACGCTTTACGGGCGATTAACGGCGCAGGGGGCCATAAGAATGAGTGGCGGCAACGCCCACGGCGATTAACGGCCAAGCGTGGCGCCATAAGAATGAGTGGCGGCAACGCCTCACGGCGATTAACGGCGGCAGGGGGCCAAGGAATGAGTGGCGGCAACGCCTTACGGGCGACAACGCGCAGCAGGGGCCATAAGAATGAGTGCGCAACGCTTTACGGGGCGATTAACGGCGCAGGGGGCCATAAGAATGAGTGGCGGCAACGCCTTACGGCGATTAACGGCGCAGGGAGGCCATAAGAACAGTGGCGGCAACGCTTTACGGGCGACACCGGCGCAGGGGGGCCATAAGAATGAGTGGCGGCAACGCCACGGCGACACGGCGCAGGGGGCTATAGAACAGTGTGGCGCAACGCTTTACGGGCGATTAACGGCGCAGGGGGGCTACAGAATGAGGTGGCGCAACGCTTTACGGGCGATTAACGGCAGGGGGCTACAAAGAATGAAAGTGGCGGCAACGCCTTACGGGCGAATAACGGCGCAGGGAGGCCAGAAGAATGAGTGGCGGCAACGCTCACGGCGATTAACGGCGCAGGGGGCCATAAGAAGAGTGGCGGCAACGCCACGGGCGACAACGCGCAGGGGCTATAAGAATGAGTGGCGCAACGCTTACGGGCGACACCTGCGCAGGGAGGCTAAGAATGAGTGGCGTAACGCTACGGGCGATAACGGCGGAGGGGCCATAAGAATAGTGGCGGCAACGCCTTACGCGAAAAACGGCGGCAGGGGGCCATAAGAATGAGTGGCGGCAACGCCTTACGGGCGATTAACGGCGGCAGGGGGGCGATAAGAATGAGTGCGGCAACGCCTTTACGGGCGATTAACGGCGGCAGGGGGCGATAAGAATGAGTGGCGGCAACGCCCGGGCGATTAACGGCGGCAGGGGGCCATAAGAATGAGTGGCGGCAACGCTTACGGCGATTAACGGCAGGAGGCGATAAGAATGAGTGGCGGCAACGCCACGGGCGATTAACGGCGCAGGGGGCCATAAGAATGAGTGGCGCAACGCCTTTACGGGCGATTAACGGCGGCAGGGGCCATAAGAATGAGTGGCCGCAACGCTCTTACGGGCGATTAACGGCGCAGCAGGGGGCCATAAGAATGAGTGCGCGAATCGCCTACGGGCGACAACGGCGGCAGGGGGGCCATAAGAATGAGTGGCGGCAACGCCTTACGGGCGCGAATAACGGCGGCAGGGAGGCAGATAAGAATGAGTGGCGGCAACGCCTACGGGCGATTAACGGCGGCAGGGGGGCCATAAGAATGAGTGGCGCAACGCTTACGGGCGATTAACGGCGGCAGGGGGCTATAAGAATGAGTGGCGGCAACGCCTTTAACGGGCGATTAACGGCGGCAGAGGCCATAAGAGAGTGAGCGGCAACGCCTTACGGGCGATTAACGGGCGCAGGGGGCCAAGAATGAGTGGCGCAACGCCTACGGGCGATTAAGGGCAGGAGGCTATAAGAATGAGTGGCGCAACGCCCACGGGCGATTAACGGCGGCAGAGGCCATAAGAATGAGTGGGCGCAACGCTTTGCCGGCGATTAACGGCGGCAGGGGGGGCCATAAGAATGAGTGGCGCAACGCCTTATGGCGATTAACGGCGCAAGGGGGCGATAAGAATGAGTGGCGGTAACGCTTACGGGCGAATAACGGGCGCAGGGGAGGCGATAAGAATGAGTGGGCAACGCTTTACGGGCGATTAACGCGGCAGGGGGGCCATAAGAATGAGTGGCGGCAACGCTTTACGGGCGATTAACGGCGTGGGGGCTATAAGAATGAGTGGCGGCATCGCTTACGGGCGATCAACGGCGGCAGGAGTGCCATAAGAATGAGTGGCGCAACGCCTTTACGGCGACCAACGGGCAGGGGGAGGCCATAAGTGAGTGAATACCACGGCGATTAACGGTGCAGGGGGCTATAAGAATGAGTGGCGGCAACGCCTTACGGGCGATAACGGCAGGGGAGGCGATAAGAATGAGTGGCGGCAACGCTTTACGGGCGAATTAACGCGTGCAGGGGAGGCGATAAGAATGAGTGGCGGCACGTTTTACGGGCGATCAACGGCGGTAGGGGGCCATAAGAGAGTGGCGGCAAACGCTTACGGGCGATCTAACGGCGGGGAGCCATAAGAATGAGTGGCGGCAACGCCTTACGGGCGAATAACGGCGGCAGGGGGCAAGAATGAGTGGCGCACCGCAGGCGATTAACGGCGTAGGGGCGGCAAATAGTGGCGGCAACGCCTTACGGGCGATTAACGGCGCAGGGGGCCATAAGAATGAGTGGCGGCAACGCCTTTACGGCGACAAACGGCGGCAGGGAGCGACAAGAATGAGTGGCGGCAATCGCCTTACGGGCGATACAACGGCGGCAGGAGGCCATAAGAATGAGTGAGGCAACGCCACGGGCGATAACGGCGGCAGGGGGCCATAAGAATGAGTGGGGCAATCGCCACGGGGAGATTAACGGCGGCAGGGGGCATAAGAATGAGTGGCGCAACGCCTTACGGGCGATTAACGGCGCAGGAGGCCATAAGAATGAAAGTGGCGGCAACGCCTTTACGGGCGACATTAAGCGCAGGGGGGCCATATGAGTGGCGGCAACGCCTTTACGGGCGATTAACGCGGCAGGAGGGCCATAAGAATAGTGGTGCACGCTTACGGCGACAACGGCGGCAGGGAGGGCCATAAGAATGAGTGGCGCAACGCTTACGGGACATTAACGGCGGCAGGGGGCCATAAGAATGAGTGGCGGCAACGCTTTAAGGGCGATTAACGGCGACAGGGGCGATAAGAATGAGTGAAGTGCTTACGGTGCGAATAACGGCGGCAGGGAGGCCATAAGAATGAGTGGCGGCAACGCCTTTACGAGCCGATTAACGGCAGCAGGGGGCCATAAGAATGAGTGGCGGCAACGCTCACGGCGATTAACGGCGCAGGGGGGCTATAAGAATGAGTGGCGGCACGTTTTACGGGCGATTAACGCGGCAGGGAGGCCATAAGAATGAGTGGCGCAACGCTTACGGCGATTAACGGCGGCAGGGGCCATAAGAATGAGTGGAGGTACTGCTCACGGCGATTTAAGGCGGCAGGGGGCCATAAGAAGAGTGGGGCAACCGCTTTACGGGCGACAATGGCGGCAGGGGAGGCGATAAGAATGAGTGGCGGCACCGCCTCACGGGCGACAACGGCGCAGGGGGGCCATAAGAATGAGTGGCGGCAACGCTCACGGGGCGATTAACGGCGGCAGGGGGCCATAAGACGAGTGGCGGCAACGCTCACGGGCGATTAACGGCGGCAGGGGGCCTATAAGAATGAGTGGCGGCAGTTTTGCATCGGGCGAACAACGGCGGCAGGGGGCCAGAATGGAGGCGTAATGCCTTGACAGGCGACAACGCAAGCGCAGGGGGGGCCATAAGAATGAGTGGCGGCAACGCTTACGGGCGATTAACGGCGGCAGGGGAAGCATAAGAATGAGGGCGGCATCGCCTACGGCGAATACGGCGGGCAGGGAGAAGATAAGAACGAGGGCGGCAACGCTTACGGGCGACATTAACGGCGTGCAGGGGGCTATAAGAATGAAGTGCAATCGCCTTTACGGGCGATTAACGGGTAGAGGCTTAAGAATGAGTGGAGGCAACGCTCTACGGCGATTAACGCGGCAGGAGGCTGACAAGAATGAGGCGGCAACGCCTTTACGGGCGATTAACGGCGCAGGGGGCCAAAGAATGGTGGCCGCAACGCCTTACGGGCGAATAACGGCGCAGGGGGGGGGCTGGGAAATGAGGCGGCGGCAATCGCCACGGGCGACATTAACGGCGGCAGGGGGCCAAAGAACGAAAGAGGCAACGCTTCACGGGCGACACCCACGCAGGAGCCCAAATAGTGGCGCAACGCTCACGGGCGACTAACGGCGCAGAGGCCACAAGAATGAGGGCGTAAACGCTCACGGGCGACAACGCGGCAAAAGGCCATAAGAATAAAGGGCGCAACGCTTTACGAGCAAACAACGGCGCAGAGGGCCATAAGAATGAGTGGCGTAACGCTCTACGCAATCAACGGCGGCAGGGGGCTATAAGAATGAGTCGCAAACGCTCTTGATGGCGATTAACGGCGACAGGGGCGATATAATGAGTGGCGGCATCGCCTACGGCGAATAAACCACGTGCAGGGAGGCGATAAGAATGAGAGGCGGCAACGCCTTCACGGGCGCATTAACGGCGGCAGGGGGGCCATAAGAATGAGTGGCGGCAACGCTTTACGGGCGATTAACGGCGTGCAGAGCTATAAGAAATGAGTGGCGGCAACGCCTTTACGGGCGACAACGGCAGGCAGGGGGCTAAGAATGAGTGGCGGCAACGCCTTACGGGCGATTAACGCGCAGGAAGCGGCAAGAATGAGTGGCGGCAATCGCCCACGGGCGACATAACGGCGGCAGGGGGCGCCACAGCAAGAATGAGTGGCGCAGCACCGCCCACGGGCGACAAACGGCGGCAGGGGAGGCCATAAGAATGAGAAGGGAACCGCCTTACGGGCGATTAACGGCGCAGGGGCCATAAGAATGAGTGGCGTAACGTTTACGGGCGACATAACGGCGCAGGGGGCCATAAGAATGAGGCGGCGGCAATCGCCTCGGGCGATTAACGCGCAGGAGGGCCATAAGAATGAGTATGCAACGCCCACGGGCGATTAACGGCGGCAGGGGGGGCCATAAGAACAGTGGCGCAATCGCTTTGCGGCGATTTACGGCGGCAGGGGCGATAAGAATGATGGCGGCAATCGCTCACGGGGCGAAGACAACGGCGGCAGGGGGGCGAAGAATGAGCAGGCACGCCTTTACGGGCGATTAACGGCGGCAGGGGGCTAAGTAAGAATGTAGTGGCGGCAACGCTTTACGGGCGACATAACGGCGGTAGGGGGGGCTGATAAGAATGAGGCGGCAACGTTTTACGGGCGATTAACGGCGGCAGGGGGCTATGGCAAATGAGTGGCGGCAACGCCACGGGCGATTAACGGCGGCAGGGGGGCCATAAGAATGAGTGGCGGCAACGCTCACGGGCGAATAACGGCAGCAGGGGGCCATAAGAATGAGTATGCAACGCCACGGCGAATTAACGGCGGCAGGGGGGCCATAAGAATGAGTGCAGGCAACGCCCACGGGCGATTAACGGCGGCAGGGGGCCATAAGAATGAGTGGCGCAACGCCTACGGGCGATTAACGCGGCAGGGGGGCCATAAGAATGAGTGGCGCAACGCCTTACGGCGATTAACGGCGGCAGGGGGGGCCATAGAGTGGCGCAACGCTTACGGGCGCATTAACGCCGCAGGGGGCCACAAGAATGAGTGGCGTAACGCCTTTACGGGCGACGACACGGCGGCAGGGAGGCGATAAGAATGAGTGGCGTAACGCCTTACGGCGATTAACGCGGCAGGAGGGCCATAAGAATAGTGGCGGCAACGCCTTTACGGCGAACAACGGCGGCAGGGGGCCATAAGAATGAGTGGCGGCAACGCCTACGGGCGATTAACGGCGTAGGGGCGATAAGAATGAGTGGCGGCAACGCTCACGGGCGATTAACGCGCAGGGAGGCGATAAGAATGAGTGGCGGCAATCGCCCACGGCGATTAACGGCGGCAGGGGGCCAAGAATGAGTGGCGCAACGCTTACGGGCGACAACGCGCAGGGGGCCATAAGAATGAGTGGCGCAATGCCTTACGGGCGATTAACGGCGGAAGGGAGCAATAGATGAGGCGTAACGCTTTACGCATTAACCGCGCAGGGGGCCATAAGAATGAGTGGCGCAACGCTTTACGGGCGATTAACGGCGGCAGGGGCTATAAGAATGAGTGGCGGCAACGCCTTACGGGCGATTAACGGCGGCAGGGGGCCATAAGAATGAGTGGCGGCAACGCCTTACGGCGATTAAGTGCAGGGGCCATAAGAATGAGTGGCGCAACGCTTTACGGGCGAAAAACGGTGCAGGGAGGCTGGTAAGAATGAGTGCAACGCCTTTACGGGCGATTAACGCGGCAGGAGGCGGAGACAGAACGAGTGGCGGCAATCGCTTACGGCGATTAACGGCGCAGGGGGGCTATAAGAAAGTGGCGGGCAACGCCTTACGGCGACTAACGGCGGCAGGGAGGCCATAAGAATGAAGTGAAGTGCAACGCCTACGGCGACAACGGCAGCAGGGGGCCACAAGAACAGTGGCGCAACGCCTTACGGGCGATTAACGGCGGCAGGGCGATAAGAATGAAGTGGCGGCAACGCCCTACGGGCGATTAACGGCGGCAGGGAGGCCATAAGAATGAGTGGCGCAACGCCTTCACGGCGATTAACGGCGGCAAAGGGGCTGGCAAGAATGAGTGGCGCGGCAACGCTTACGATGATAACGGGCGCAGGGAGGCCATAAGAATGAGTGGCGCAACGCCACGGCGATTAACGGCGGCAGGGGGCCATAAGAATGAGTGGCGGCAATCGCCTTACGGGCGATTAACGGCGGCAGCATAAGAATGAGTGGCGCAACGCCTTCACGGGCGATTAACCATGCAGGGGGGCCATACATCGAGTGCGGCGTAACGCCTCGGCGACACCATGCAGGGGCCATAAGAATGAAAGGCGGCAATCTCACGGGCGATTAACGGCGGCAGGGGGCTTAAGAATGAGTGGCGGCAACGCTTTCACGGGCGAACAACGGCGCAGGGGGGGCCATAAGAATGAGGCGGCAACCGCCTTACGGGCGATTAACGGCGGCAGGGGGGCCATAAGAATGAGTGGGGCAACGCCTACGGGCGATAACCATGCAGGGGGCTATAAGAATGAGTGGCGGCAACGCCACGGGCGATTAACGGCGGCAGGAGGCGATAAGAATGAGTGCGGCAACGCCACGGGCGATTAACGGCGCAGGGGGCCAAGAATGAGTGGCGGCAACGCTTACGGGCGATTAACGCAGGGGGGGCCATAAGAATGAGTGGCGGCAACGCCTCACGGGCGATTAACGGCGCAGGGCAATAAGAATGAGTGGCGGCATCGCCTACGGGCGATTAACGGCGGCAGGGGGCAAGAATGAGTGGCGCAACGCCTTACGGGCGATTAACGGCGCAGGGGGCCAGAATGAGTGGCGAAACGCCTTACGCGACGCGAACGGCGGCAGGGAGGCGATAAGAATGAGTGTGCAACGCTTCACGGCGATTAACGGCGCAGGGGGGCCATAAGAATGAGGGCGTAACGCTTTACGGGCGATTAACGCGGCAGGGGGCTATAAGAATGAAGTGGCGGCAACGCCTTACGGGCGATTAACGGCGGCGGGAGGCGATAAGAATGAGTGGCGGCAATGCCTACGGGCGATTAACGGCGGCAGGGGAGGCGATAAGAATGAGTGGCGGCACGCTTACGGCGATTAACGGCAGGGGGGGCTATAAGAATGAGTGGCGGCAACGCCTTACGGGCGATTAACGGCGGCAGGGAGGCTAAGGAATGAGTGGCGGCAACGCCTTACGGGCGATTAACGGCGGCAGGGGGCCATAAGAATGAGTGGCGGCAATGTTTCACGGGCGATTAACGGCGGGGGGCCATAAGAATGAGTGGCAACGCCTTAGGGCGATTAACGGCGGCAGGGGCGATAAGAATGAGTGGCGGCAACGCTCACGGGCGAATAACGGCGGCAGTGAGGCGATAAGAATGAGTGGCGGCAATCGCCCACGGGCGATTAACGGCGGCAGGGGGCCATAAGAATGAGTGGCGGCAATCGCCTACGGGCGATTAACGGCGGCAGGGGGGCCATAAGAATGAGTGGCGGCACGCCTTACGGGCGATTAACGGCGCAGGGGGGCCATAAGAATGAGTGGCGGCAACGCCTTTACGGGCGAATAACGGCGGCAGGGGGCCATAAGAATGAGTGGCGGCAACGCCTTACGGGCGATAATAACGGCGGCAGGGGGCCATAAGAATGAGTGGCGGCAACGCCTTACGGGCGATTAACGGCGCAGGGGGGCCATAAGAATGGTGGCGCAATCGCTCACGGGCGATTAACGGCGGCAGGGGCCATAAGAATGAAGCCGGCGGCAACGCCACGGGCGAATTAACGGCGGCAGGGGAGGCCATAAGAATGAGTGGCGGCAATCGCTTACGGGCGATTAACGCGGCAGGGGGACCATAAGAATGAGTGGCGGCAACGCCTTACGGGCGACATTAACGGCGGCAGGAGGGGGCATAAGAATGTGGGCGGCAACGCTCACGGCGAATAACGGCGGCAGGGGAGGCCATAAGAATGAAGCGCAACGCTTTACGGGCGATTAACGGCGGCAGGGGGGCCATAAGAATGAGTGGCGGCAACGCCACGGGCGATAACGGCGGCAGGGGGCCATAAGAATGAGTGGCGCAACGCCTTACGGGCGATTAACGGCGGCAGGGGGCCATAAGAATGAGTGGCGGCAACGCTTTGCCGGGCGGATAACGGCGCAGGGGGCCATAAGAATGAGTGGCGCAACGCCTTACGGGCGATTAACGGCGGCAGGGGCCATAAGAATGAGTGGCGGCAATCGCTTACGGGCGATTAACGCGGCAGGGGGCCATAAGAATGAGTAGGCACGCTTTACGGGCGATAACGGCGGCAGGGGGCCATAAGAATGAGTGGCGGCAACGCTTACGGGCGATAACGGCGCAGGGGGCTATAAGAATGAGTGGCGGCAACGCCCGGCGAATTAACGCGGCAGGGGAGGCGATAAGAATGAGTGGCGGCAACGCTCCTTACGGGCGATTAACGGCGGGGGGCCATAAGAATGAGTGGCGCAACGCTTACGGGCATTAACGGCAGGGGGGGCCATAAGAATGAGTGGCGCAATCGCCTTACGGGCGATTAACGGCGGTAGGGGGCTATAAGAATGAGTGCGGCAACGCCTACGGGCGATTAACGGCGGCAGGGGGCTATAAGAATGAGTGGCGGCAACGCCTTACGGGCGATTAACGCGCAGGGGAGGCCATAAGAATAGTGGCGGCAACGCCTTTACGGGCGAAACCGGCAGGGGGACCATAAGAATGAGTGGGCGCAACGCCGAGGCGATTAACGGCGGCAGGAGGGGCGATAAGAATGAGTGGCGCAACGCCTTACGGGCGAATAACGGCGTAGGGAGGCGATAAGAATGAGTGGCGGCAACGTTTCACGGCGATTAACGGCGGCAGGGGGCCATAAGAATGAGTGGCGCAACGCTTTACGGGCGATTAACGGCGTAGGGGGGCCATAAGAGTGGCGGCAACGCCTTACGGCGATTAACGGCGGCAGGGGGCCATAAGAATGAGTGGCGGCAACTGCCTTACGGGCGATTAACGCGGCAGGGGGGCCACAAGAATGAGTGGCGGCAACGCCTTTACGGGCGAATAACGGCGGCAGGGGCCATAAGAATGAGTGGCGCAATGCTCACGGCGATTAACGCGCAGGGGGGCCATAAGAATGAGTGGCGCAATCGCCTTCACGCGATTAACGGCGGCAGGGGGCCATAAGAATGAGTGCGCAACGCCTTACGGGCGATTAACGGCGTGCAGGGGACCATAAGAATGAGTGGCGGCAACGCTTACGGGCGATTAACGGCGGCAGGGAGGCGATAAGAATGAGTCGGCAACGCCTCACGGGCGATTAACGCAGCGGGGGGCCATAAGAATGAGTGGCGGCAACGCTTTACGGGCGATTAACGGCGGCAGGGGGCCATAAGAATGAGTGGCGGCAACGCTTACGGGCGATTAACGGCGTAGGGGGGGCCATGAATGAGTGGCGGCACCACGGGCGATTAACGGCGGCAGGGGGCGATAAGAATGAGTGGCGGCAACGCCTTACGGGCGAATAACGCGGCAGGGAGGCGATAAGAATGAGTGGCGGCAACGCTTACGGGCGATTAACGGCGGCAGGGGGGCCATAATGAGTCGGCAATCGCCACGGGCGACATTAACGGCGGAGGCCATAAGAATGAGTGGCGCAACGCCACGGGCGATTAACGCGCAGGGGGCGATAAGAATGAGTGGCGGCAACGCCTTACGGGCGAATAACGGCGGCAGGAGGCGATAAGAATGAGTGGCGGCAATCGCCTTTACGGGCGATTAACGGCGGCAGGGGGGCTATAAGAATGAGTGGCGGCAACGCCTTACGGGCGATTAACGGCGGCAGGGGGGCTATAAGAATGAGGGCGGCAATCGCCTTACGGGCGATAACCGGCAGGGAGGCCATAAGAATGAGTGGCGGCAACGCCTTACGGGCAATTAACGGCGTGCAGGGGGCCATAAGAATGAGTGGCGGCAACGCTAACGGGCGATTAACGGCGCAGGGGGGCCATAAGAATGAGTGGCGCAATCGCCTTACGGGCGATAACGGCGGCAGGAGGCGATAAGAATGAGTGGCGTAACGTTTGCGCGATTAACGGCAGGGAGGCGATAAGAATGAGTGGCGGCACGCCTTACGGGCGATAACGGCGCAGGGGGGCCATAAGAAAGAGTGGCGGCAACGTTTTACGGGCGATTAACGGCGGCAGGAGGCCATAAGAATGAGTGCACCGCTTACGGGCGAATTAACGGCGGCAGGGGCCATAAGAATGAGTGGCGGCAACGCCTTACGGGCGAATAACGGCGCAGGGAGGCGATAAGAATGAGTCGGCAATCGCCACGGCGATTAACGGGGGCAGGGGGGCCATAAGAATGAGTGGCGCAATCGCCCACGGGCGATTAACGGCGCAGGGGGCCATAAGAATGAGTGGCGCAACGCTTTACGGGCGATTAACGGCGCAGGGGAGTCATAAGAATAGTGGCGGCAACGCTTTACGGGCGACGGCGCAGGGGGCCATAAGAATGAGTGGCGGCAATCGCTCACGGCGATAAACGGCGGCAGGGGCCATAAGAATGAGGGCGCAACGCTTACGGGCGATAACGGCGCAGGGAGGCCATAAGAATGAGTGGCGCGCAACGCCTTACGGGCGATTAACGGCGCAGGGAGGGCTATAAGAATGAGTGGCGGCAACGTTTTACGGGCGATTAACGGCGGCAGGGGGCCATAAGAATGAGTGGCGCAACGCTTTACGGGCGATTAACGGCGCAGGGGGCGAAGAATGAGTGCGGTAACGCCTTTACGGGCGATCAACGCGGGGAGGGGGCCATAAGAATGAGTGGCGGCAACGCCTACGGGCGATTAACGCTGCAGGGGAGGCCATAAGAATGAGTGGCGGCAACGCCTTACGGGCGATTAACGCGCGTGCAGGGGGCCATAAGAATGAGTGGCGTGCAACGCTTTACGGGCGATTAACGGCGCAGGGAGGCCATAAGAATGAGTGGCGCAACGCTTACGGGCGATAACGGCGGCAGGGGGCCATAAGAATGAGTGGCGGCAACGCCTTACGGGCGATTAACGCGCAGGGAGGCTATAAGAATAGTGGGCGTAACGCCACGGGCGATTAACGGCGGCAGGGGGCTATAAGAATGAGTGGCGCAACGCTTTCACGGGCGATAACGGCGGTAGGGGGCCATAAGAATGGTGGCGCAACGCCTTGGGCGACATAACGCATGCAGGGGGGCGATAAGAATGAGTGGCGTAACGCTTACGGGCGAATAACGGCGCAGGAGGCGATAAGAATGAGTGCGGCAATCGCCTTTACGGGCGATTAACGCGGCAGGGGGGCCATAAGAATGAGTGGCGGCAATCGCTTTACGGGCGATTAACGGCGGCAGGGGCCATAAGAATGAGTGGCAACGCCACGGGCGATTAACGGGCGGGGAGGCCATAAGAATGAGTGGCGGCACGCCTTACGGGCGATTAACGGCGCAGGGAGGCCATAAGAATGAGTGGCGGCAACGCTCTAACGGGCGATAACGGCGGCAGGGGTGGCAGAATGAGTGGCGTATCGCTCACGGCGATAACGGCGCAGGGAGGCGATAAGAATGAGTGGCGGCAACGCCTTACGGGCGATTAACGGCGGCAGGAGGCGATAAGAATGAGTGGCGTAACGCCACGGGCGACAACGGCGGCAGGGGGCCATAAGAATGAGTGGCGGCAATCGCTCACGGGCGATTAACGCAGTGCAGGGAGGCCATAAGAATGAGTGGCGCAACGCCTACGGGCGATTAACGGCGGCAGGGGGGCCATAAGAATGAGTGGCGGCAACGCCTATCGGGCGATTAACGGCGGCAGGGGAGCGAAGAATGAGTGGCGCAACGCCTGGGCGATTAACGCCAGGGGGCCTATAAGAATGAGTGGCGCAACGCTTACGGGCGATTAACGGCGAGGAAGGGATAAGAATGAGTGGCGGCACGCCTTACGGGCTAATAACGGCGGCAGGGAGGCCATAAGAATGAGTGGCGGCAACGCCTTACGGGCGATTAACGGCGGCAGGGGGCGATAAGAATGAGTGGGCGTAACGCCTTTACGGGCGATAACGGCGGCAGGGGGCCATAAGAATGAGGGCGGCAATCGCCTCACGGGCGCAATTAATGCGCAGGGGGCCATAAGAATGAGTGCGCAACGTCACAGGCATTAACGGCGGCAGGGAGGCCATAAGAATGAGTGGCGGCAACGCCTTTACGGGCGATTAACGGCGGCAGGGGGCCATAAGAATGAGTGGCGGCAACGCTTCACGGGCGATAACGGCGGCAGAGGCGATAAGAATGAGTGGCGGCAACGCTTTACGGGCGATTAACGGCAGGGGAGGCTGTAAGAAAGTGGCGGCAATCGCCCACGGCGATTAACGGCGCAGGAGGCCATAAGAATGGCGGCAACGCCTTACGGGCGACACGGCGGCAGGGGAGGCGATAAGAATGAGTGGCGGCAAACGCTTACGGGCGATAACGGCGGCAGGGGAGGCGATAAGAATGAGTGGCGCAACGCCTTACCATGCAGGGGGGGCCATAAGAATGAGTGGCGCAACGCCTCACGGGCGATTAACGGCGGCAGGAGGCCATAAGAATGAGTGGCGGCAATCGCCACGGGCGATTAACGGCGGGGGGGGCCATAAGAATGAGTGGCGGCAACGCTTACGGGCGATTAACGGCGGCAGGGGGCCATAAGAATGAGTGGCGGCAATCGCCTTAGGCGATTAACGGCGGCAGGGGGCGATAAGAATGAGTGGCGGCAACGCTTTACGGGCGAATAACGGCGGCAGGAGGCATAAGAATGAGTGCGGCGAACGCCACGGGCGATTAACGGCGGCAGGGGGCCATAAGAATGAGTGGCGCAACGCTTTACGGGCGATTAACCCGCAGGGGGGCATAAGAATGAGTGCACCGCCTACGGCGATTAACGGCGCAGGGGGCCATAAGAATGAGTGGCGGCAATCGCCCACGGGCGGAATAACGGCGGCAGGGGGCCATAAGAATGAGTGGCGCAATCGCCTTACGGGCGATTAACGGCGGCAGGGGGGCCATAAGAATGAGTGGCGGCAACGCTTTACGGGCGATTAACGGCGGCAGGGGGGCCATAAGAATGAGTGGCGGCAACGCTTACGGGCGATTAACGCGGCAGGGGGGCCATAAGAATGAGTGGCGCAACGCCTTACGGGCGATTAACGGCGCAGGGAGGCCATAAGAATGAGTGGCGGAAACGCTTACGGGCGATTAACGGCGGCAGGGGAGGCGACAAGAATGAGTGGCGGCAACGCTTTACGGGCGATTAACGGCGGCAGGGAGGCGATAAGAATGAGTGGCGGCACGGGCGATTAACGGCGCAGGGGGGCTATAAGAATGAGTGGCGCAACGCTTTACGGGCGATTAACGCGGCAGGGAGGCCATAAGAATGAGTGCGCAACGCCACGGCCGATTAACGGCGGCAGGGGGCCAAGAATGAGTGGCGCAACGCTTTCACGAATAACCCGCAGGGAGCGATAAGAATGAGTGGCGGCAACGCCACGGGCGATTAACGGCGCAGGGGGCCATAAGAATGAGGGCGGCAACGCTTCCGGGCGATTAACGGCGGCAGGGGGCCATAAGAATGAGTGGCGGCAACGCCTTACGGGCGATTAACGCGGCAGGGGGGCCATAAGAATGAGTGGCGGCAATCGCTCACGGCGATTAACGGCGGCAGGGGGGCCATAAGAATGAGTGGCGGCAATCGCCTTACGGGCGATTAACGGCGGCAGGGGGGCGATAAGATTGAGTGGCGGCAATCGCCTTATGGGCGAATAACGGCGGCAGGGAGGCGATAAGAATGAGTGGCGGCAATCGCCTTACGGGCGATTAACGGCGGCAGGGGGGGCCATAAGAATGAGTGGCGGCAATCGCCTTACGGGCGATTAACGGCGGCAGGAGGGCCATAAGAATGAGTGGCGGCAATCGCCTTACGGGCGATTAACGGCGGAAAGGGGGGCCATAAGAATGAGTGGCGGCAATCGCCTTATGGGCGATTAACGGCGACAGGGGGGCGATAAGAATGAGTGGCGGCAATCGCCTTACGGGCGAATAACGGCGGCAGGGAGGCGATAAGAATGAGTGGCGGCAATCGCCTTACGAGCGATTAACGGCGGCAGGGAGGCCATAAGAATGAGTGGTGGCAATCGCCTTACGGGCGATTAACGGCGGCAGGGAGGCCATAAGAATGAGTGGCGGCAATCGCCTTACGGGCGATTAACGGCGGCAGGGGGGCCATAAGAATGAGTGGCGGCAATCGCCTTACGGGCGATTAACGGCGGTAGGGGGGCCATAAGAATGAGTGGCGGAAATCGACTTACGGGCGATTAACGGCGGCAGGGAGGCCATAAGAATGAGTGGCGGCAATCGCCTTACGGGCGATTAGCGGCGGCAGGGGGGCCATAAGAATGAGTGGCGGCAATCGCCTTACGGGCGATTAACGGCGGTAGGGAGGCCATAAGAATGAGTGGAGGCAATCGCCTTACGGGCGATTAACGGCGGCAGGGGGGCCATAAGAATGAGTGGCGGCAATCGCCTTACGGGCGATTAACGGCGACAGGGAGGCGATAAGAATGAGTGGCGGCAATCGCCTTATGGGCGATTAACGGCGGCAGGGAGGCGATAAGAATGAGTGGCGGTAATCGCCTTACGGGCGATTAACGGCGGCAGGGGGGCCATAGGAATGAGCGCGCAATCGCCCACGGGCGATTTAACGGCGGTAAAATACAAGACCGAGTGATGCAATCGCCTTATGGGATATTAACGACGGCAGGGAGGCCATAAGAATGAGTGGCGGCAATCGCCTTACGGACGATTAACGCCGGCAGGGAGGCCATAAGAATGAGTGGCGGCAATCGCCTTACTGGCGATTAACGGCGGCAGGGAGGCCATAAGAATGAGTGGTGGCAATCGCCTTACGGGCGATTAACGCCGGCAGGGAGGCCATAAGAATGAGTGGCGGCAATCGCCTTACGGGCGATTAACGGCGGCAGGGGGGCCATAAGAATGAGTGGCGGCAATCGCCTTACGGGCGATTAACGGCGGCAGAGGGGCGATAAGAATGAGTGGCGGCAATCGCCTTACGGGCGATTAACGGCGGCAGGGGGGCCATAAGAATGAGTGGCGGAAATCGCCTTACGGGCGATTAACGGCGGCAGGGAGGCCATAAGAATGAGTGGCGGCAATCGCCTTACGGGCGATTAACGGCGGCAGGGAGGCCATAAGAACGAGTGGCGGCAATCGCCTTACGGGCGATTAACGGCGGCAGTGAGGCCATAAGAATGAGTGCCGGCAATCGCCTTACCGGCGATTAACGGCGGCAGGGAGGCCATAAGAATGAGTGGCGGCAATCGCCTTACGGGCGATTAACGGCGGCAGGGAGGCCATAAGAATGAGTGGCGGCAATCGCCTTACGGGCGATTAATGGCGGCAGGGGGACCATAAGAATGAGTGGCGGTAATCGCCTTATGGGCGATTAACGGCGGCAGGGAGGCCATAAGAATGAGTGGCGGCAATCGCCTTACGGCCGATTAACGGCGGCAAGGGGACCATAAGAATGAGTGGCGGGAATCGCCTTACGGGCGATTAACGGCGGCAGGGAGGCCATAAGAATGAGTGGCGGCAATCGCCTTACGGGCGATTAACGGCGGCAGGGGGGCCATAAGAATGAGTGGCGGCAATCGCCTTACGGGCGAATAACGGCGGCAGGGAGGCGATAAGAATGAGTGGCGGCAATCGCCTTACGGGCGATTAACGGCGCGGCAGGGGCCATAAGAATGAGTGGCGGCAATCGCCTTACGGGCGATTAACGGCGGTAGGGGGGCCAGAATGAGTGGCGCAACGCTTTACGGGCGATTAACGCGCAGGGGGGCCATAAGAATGAGTGGCGCAACGCCTTACGGGCGATTAACGGCGCAGGGGGGCCATAAGAATGAGTGGCGCAATCGCCTACGGGCGAATAACGGGCGCAGGGGCCATAAGAATGAGTGGCGGCACGCCTTACGGGCGATTAACGGCGGCAGGGGGCCATAAGAATGAGTGGCGGCAACGCTTTACGGGCGATTAACGGCGCAGGGGGCCATAAGAATGAGTGGCGCAATCGCTTTACGGGCGATTAACGCGCAGGGGGGACCATAAGAATGAGTGGCGCAACGCCTTACGGGCGATTAACGGCGGCAGGGAGGCGATAAGAATGAGTGGCGGCAATCGCCACGGGCGATTAACGGCGCAGGAGGCCATAAGAATGAGTGGCGGCAATCGCCTACGGGCGATTAACGGCGGCAGGGGCCATAAGAATGAGTGGCGGCAACGCCTACGGGCGATTAACGGCGTAGGGGGCCATAAGAATGAGTGGCGGCAATCGCCTTACGGGCGAAACGGCGGCAGGGGGGCGATAAGAATGAGTGGCGGCAACGCTCACGGGCGAATAACGGCGGCAGGAGGCGATAAGAATGAGTGGCGCAACGCCTTACGGGCGATTAACGGCGGCGCAGGGGGCCATAAGAATGAGTGGCGGCAACGCCTTACGGGCGATTAACGGCGGCAGGGGGCGATAAGAATGAGTGGCGGCAATTGCCTTACGGGCGAATAACGGCGGCAGGGAGGCGATAAGAATGAGTGGCGGCAATCGCCTTACGGGCGATTAACGGCGGCAGGGGGCCATAAGAATGAGTGGCGGCAATCGCCTTACGGGCGATTAACGGCGGCAGGGAGGCCATAAGAATGAGTGGCGGCAATCGCCTTACGGGCGATTAACGGCGGCAGGGAGGCGATTAGAATGAGTGGCGGCAATCGCCTTACGGGCGATTAACGGCGGCAGGGAGGCGATAAGAATGAGTGGCGGCAATCGCCTTACGGGCGATTAACGGCGGCAGGGGGGCCATAAGAATGAGTGGCGGCAATCGCCTTACGGGCGATTAACGGCGGCAGGGAGGCCATAAGAATGAGTGACGGCAATCGCCTTATGGGCGATTAACGGCGGCAGGGGGGCCATAAGAATGAGTGGCGGCAATCGCCTTACGGGCGATTAACGGCGGCAGGGAGGCCATAAGAATGAGTGGGGGCAATCGCCTTACGGGCGATTAACGGCGGCAGGGAGGCCATAAGAATGAGTGGCGGCAATCGCCTTACGGGCGATTAACGGCGGCAGGGGGGCGATAAGAATGAGTGGCGGCAATCGCCTTACGGGCGATTAACGGCGGCAGAGGGGCCATAAGAATGAATGGCGGCAATCGCCTTACGGGCGATTAAGTGCGGCAGGGCGGCCATAAGAACGAGTGGCGCAACGCCTTACGGGCGATTAACGGCGCAGGGGCCATAAGAATGAGTGGGCGTAACGCCTACGGCGATTATTAACGGCGGCAGGGGGGCCATAAGAATGAGTGGCGGCAATCGCCTTACGGGCGATTAACGGCGGCAGGGAGGCCATAAGAATGAGTGGCGGCAATCGCCTTATGGGCGATTAACGGCGACAGGGGGGCGATAAGAATGAGTGGCGGCAATCGCCTTACGGGCGAATAACGGCGGCAGGGAGGCGATAAGAATGAGTGGCGGCAATCGCCTTACGGGCGATTAACGGCGGCAGGGGCGCCATAAGAATGAGTGGCGGCAATCGCCTTACGGGCGATTAACGGCGGCAGGGGGGCCATAAGAATGAGTGGCGGCAATCGCCTTACGGGCGATTAACGGCGGCAGGGGGGCCATAAGAATGAGTGGCGCAATCGCCCACGGGCGATTAACGGCGCAGGGGGGCCATAAGAATGAGTGGCAATCGCCCACGGGCGATTAACGGCGCAGGGGGCCATAAGAATGAGTGGCGCAATCGCCTTCACGTGGCGCATTAACGGCAGGGGGGCCATAAGAATGAGTGGCGGCAATCGCTCTACGGGCGATTGGTAACGGCAGGGGGGGCCATAAGAATGAGTGGCGGAAATCGGGACTTTACGGATGATTAACGGCGGCAGGGAGGCCATAAGAATGAGTGGCGGCAATCGCCTTACGGGCGATTAACGGCGGCAGGGAGGCCATAAAAATGAGTGGTGGCAATCGCCTTACGGGCGATTAACGGCGGCAGGGAGGCCATAAGAATGAGTGGCGGCAATCGCCTTACGGGCGATTAACGGGGGCAGGGAGGCTATAAGAATGAGTGGCGGCAATCGCCTTACAGGCGATTAACGGCGGCAGGAGGGCCATAAGAATGAGTGGCGGCAATCGCCTTACGGGTGATTAACGGCGGTAGGGGGGCCATAAGAATGAGTGGCGGCAATCGCCTTACGGGCGATTAACGGCGGCAGGGGGGCCATAAGAATGAGTGGCGGCAATCGCCTTACGGGCGATTAACGGTGGCAGGGGGGCCATAAGAATGAGTGGCGCCAATCGCCTTACGGGCGATTAACGGCGGCAGGGAGGCGATAAGAATGAGTGGCGGCAATCGCCTTACGGGCGATTAATGGCGGCAGGGGGGCCATAAGAATGAGTGGCGGTAATCGCCTTATGGGCGATTAACGGCGGCAGGGAGGCCATAAGAATGAGGGGCGGCAATCGCCTTACGGGCGCATTAACGTGGCAGGGGGCCAAGAATGAGTGGCGGCACCGCCTTACGGGCGTATTAACGGCGGCTAAAGGAGGTTAAGAATGAGTGGCGCAACGCCTTACGGGCGATTAACGGCGGCAGGGGCCAAGAGTGGCGGCAATCGCCCACGGCGATTAACGTCGGGGGGACCATAAGAATGAGTGGCGGCAATCGCCTTACGGGCGATTAACGCCGGCAGGGGGGCCATAAGAATGAGTGGCGGCAATCGCCTTACGGGCGATTAACGGCGGCAAAGAGGCCATAAGAATGAGTGGCGGCAATCGCCTTACGGGCGATTAACGGCGGCAGGGAGGCGATAAGAATGAGTGGTGGCAATCGCCTTACGGGCGATTAACGGCGGCAGGGGGGCCATAAGAATGAGTGGCGGCAATCGCCTTACGGGCGATTAACGGCGGCAGGGGGGCCATAAGAATGAGTGGCGGCAATCGCCTTAGGGGCTATTAACGGCGGCAGGGAGGCCATAAGAATGAGTGGCGGCAATCGCCTTACGGGCGATTAACGGCGGCAGGGGGGCCATAAGAATGAGTGGCGGCAATCGCCTTACGGGCGATTAACGGCGGCAGGGGGGCCATAAGAATGAGTGGCGGAAATCGCCTTACGGGCGATTAACGGCGGCAGGGAGGCCATAAGAATGAGTGGCGGCAATCGCCTTACGGGCGATTAACGGCGGCAGGGGGGCCAGAATGAATGAGTGGCGGCAATCGCCTTACGGCCGATTAACGGCGGCAAGGGGACCATAAGAATGAGTGGCGGCAATCGCCTTACGGGCGATTAACGGCGGCAGGGGGGCCATAAGAATGAGTGGCGGCAATCGCCTTACGGCCGATTAACGGCGGCATGGGGACCATAAGAATGAGTGGCGGCAATCGCCTTACGGGCGATTAACGGCGGGACGGGGGCCATAAGAATGAGTGGCGGCAATCGCCTTACGGGCGATTAACGGCGGCAGGGGGGCCATAAGAATGAGTGGCGGCAATCGCCTTACGGGCGATTAAAGGCGGCAGGGGGCCATAAGAATGAGTGGCGGCAATCGCCTTACGGGCGATTAACGGCGGCAGGGGGGCCATAAGAATGAATGGCGGCAATCGCCTTACGGGAGATTAACGGCGGCAGGGAGGCCATAAGAATGAGTGGCGGCAATCGCCTTACGGGCGATTAACGGCGGCAGGGAGGCCATAAGAATGAGTGGCGGCAATCGCCTTACGGGCGAATAACGGCGGCAGGGAGGCCATAAGAATGAGTGGCGGCAATCGCCTTACGGGCGATTAACGGCGGCAGGGGGGCCATAAGAATGAGTGGCGGCAATCGCCTTACGGGCGATTAACGGCGGCAGGGGGGCCATAAGAATGAGTGGCGGCAATCGCCTTACGGGCGATTAACGGCGGCAGGGGGGCGATAAGAATGAGTGGTGGCAATCGCCTTACGGGCGATTAACGGCGGCAGGGGCGCGATAAGAATGAGTGGCGGCAATCGCCTTACGGGCGATTAACGGCGGCAGGGAGGCGATAAGAATGAGTGGCGGCAATCGTCTTACGGGCGATTAACGGCGGCAGGGGGGCCATAAGAATGAGTGGCGGCAATCGCCTTACGGGCGATTAACGGCGGCAGGGAGGCCATAAGAATGAGTGGCGGCAATCGCCTTACGGGCGATTAACGGCGGCAGGGAGGCCATAAGAATGAGTGGAGGCAATCGCCTTACGGGCGATTAACGGCGGCAGGGGGGCCATAAGAATGAGTGGCGGCAATCGCCTTCCGGGCGATTAACGGCGGCAGGGGGGCGATAAGAATGAGTGGCGGCAATCGCCTTACGGGCGATTAACGGCGGCAGGGAGGCGATAAGAATGAGTGGCGGCAATCGCCTTACGGGCGATTAATGGCGGCAGGGGGGCCATAAGAATGAGTGGCGGTAATCGCCTTATGGGCGATTAACGGCGGCAGGGAGGCCATAAGAAGGAGTGGCGGCAATCGCCTTACGGGCGATTAACGGCGGCAGGGGGGCCATAAGAATGAGTGGCGGCAATCGCCTTACGGCCGGTTAACGGCGGCAAGGGGACCATAAGAATGAGTGGCGGCAATGTCGCCTTCTACGGGCGGGTCTGCGAAGGGCCCATAGAATGGTGGCGGCAATGTATACAGGCGATTAACGGCAGGACATAGAATGGGCGACAGCAATCGCCTTATGGGCGATTAAAGGCGGCAGGGGGCCATAAGAATGAGATTAATGTGTTCATGGCAGCCTGGGAAGACAGGGCTGATTTATGACACCTGGCTAAAGTGAATATGACGTCTGAACACCTGAGCAGGTGACGTATGACGTCTGAACACTTGAGTATGACGCCCGAACACCTGAAGAAGTGAAGTATGACGTCCAAACACCGAGCAGAAGTATGACGTCAGAACACCTGGAGCAGGCGAAGTATGACGTCTGAACACCTGAGCAGGTGAAGTATGACATCCCGAACACCTGAGCAGGTGAATATGACGTCTGAACACCTGAGCAGGTGAAGTATGACGCCAGGTGGGGATAATGTGAAGCAGCACGTGCCTGGGGACTCATCGCCAGGGTCCACCGCTGTCTTGAAGAATCCGGCACCCTGAGGCAGACTCAGCCAGATTGGGGCAGGCAGCCTCCCCGGGCGTTGCAGGGCTGGTGAGATGGGGAGGGAGGTGGAGAGGGTGTAGGAGAAGGGGGAGGATGGGAGGAGCAGGAGGGTGAAGTGGGATTGCAGGAGGACTAGGGGAAGGGGAGCTGCAGGAGATGAGTGGGGGAACATGGGAGGATAACCGGGGGGGATAAAATGAAGTGAATCTAAAGGAATAAGGGAGAGGAAGAGAGAGAGGAGGGAAGAAGGAGAAACTTAGAAAGGAGCAACAAAACAAGATTGATTGAGGAAGAATAGGACAGAGGGTAAGAGGAAGAATGATAGGAGTAAGAAGGAGACAGATAATAAAGGAGACTTAATAGAGAGAAGCAGAGTGAGGGAGAAAGAGAGAATATGAGTAGAAGTGTGGAAGGAGGACTAGAAGATGGAGGAGGAGCGAAGGCTAGAGGCTGTTGCTGTGTATGGCCAGTACCCTGAGGACACAAGCATGAGGCAGGGATGGGGTCCAGCCTACCTGCCTCACTTCTAAAGATGCTAGATGAAGTAGTCCAACCTCAATGATTTACCCTTATGTATCTTCAAGGTTGTGCTGCTTCAAATCTCAGTGCTAGATCTCTCTCTCTCTCTCTCTCTCTCTGGTTCTCACGGATAAATGTTACTCAAAGTTGGAGTGTAACGTGAAGTGATGATGGTAAGAGATGGTGACATTAATAACAGTCTTCGTACAGAACTATCGTAACTCAACGGTATAATATTCCTAGCCGTCGTGTTGGCTGCTAAGGCATCCTCCTCCCTCACTATACAGGTTCATAAAACAGTCATGCTATAAACGTCCTAGAGCGAAACATCGACCAAAAGAAAACAGTAATGGGCGCCCAGGTAATTGAAACGGCCGTACACGCTGCCCAGTGACAATGGTGCTATCGTAAACATGTAATTTATAGTCGGTGTACATAACAAACAGACTAATACTGTTTTACGTTGCCGCATGATGCTGTAGACATCTGTAAGAATGATAAAAGAAAGTGGTGGGCCAGAAACCCATTAGGGGAAGTTAACAATTTATATCGATTTATATGAGCCAGTAAGTATGTGAGGGAGGGAGGGTTCGACACACTGGTGGACGGATGGATCTATGACGGTACTCGAGCCCCCCGTTCAGGTGATGGCGTCTGAATAATTCTTTTATTTTAGTTAATTGTAATCGTGGAGGAGAAAGACAATTCTTAGCGGTGAGGACTTACGTGAATGCATAAATAGTTTAGATGTGATAATGGGTAATGACTGAGTGATCTTTACTGTATGAGTGGATAACTAGAGAGTTACTGAGCGACGAGTGTGAATAGCCCAGCTGTTTGAGTGGCTGGAAGGGGAAGAGGACAGAATGAAAATCTTAATTGGTTAACCAGTTACGTAAATATCTTAACAGCGGCAGTGGGTAAGTGGGAGCGAATGTCTCAACAGTTAAGCGTTAAATGAAATGATATATTCACTGCTTGAATGGTAAGGCACCAAAAGGAAAAAAAAAAACGGAAGATTTCTAACTGCTTGAAAGATTAATGGCTAGTGGAGAGGTTGAAGGGTGAAGGTTTGGGAGAGTAGCAGCAGGGGTCTGACACACACGCCCTGGAGGGTATGGTGGGAGTCCTTCACAGGCTCAAGGGTAAACCTGGGGTGGATTTTATGTATACAAGACTCAAGTTCCGAGTTCTGGAGACACGGACTAAATTTATCTCACCCTAAGATGGGGGAGAAATGAGTAATAGAGACGACCTGTGTGGAGAGATGAATGTGGGAGTGAGAGATGTGTGGGGAGTGAGAGATGAATGTGAGTGAGAGATGAATGTGGGGAGTGAGAGATGAATGTGGGGAGTGAGAGATGAATGTGAGGTGAGAGATGGTGTGAGGTGAGATGAATGTAGAAATGAAGTAATAGAGACGACCTGTGTGAGGATGAGATGTGGGTGAGAGATTAATGTGAGGTGGATGATGGATGTGGGGATGAGGATGGATGTGGGGTGAGAGATGAATGTGGGGAGTGAGATGAGATGTGAGATGATGAATGTGAGGGAATGATGAGATGTGAGCGGTGAGAGATGGATGTGGGGGAGTGAGAGATGAGATGTGAGGGTGAGAGATGGATGTGAGGTGGATGATGGATGTGGAGTGAGAGAGATGGATGTGGGGGTGAGAGATGGATGTGGGGGAGTGAGAGATGAATGTGAGGGTGAATGATGGATGTGAAGTGAATGATGAATGTGAGGCAGTGAGACAGATGTGGGGAGTGAGGATAGATGTGAGGTGAGAGATGAATGTAGAAGTGGTGAAATGAGGACGACCTGTGGTGAGGATGAGATGTGGGGAGTGGAGATTAGTGTGAGGGTGAGATGATGGATGTGGAGTGGGGAGATGGATGTGGGGTGAGATGGATGTGGGGTGGGGATTGTGTGAGGGTGAGATGGATGTGAGGGGGGTGGATGATGGATGTGGGCAGTGAGGATGGAGATGTGGGGGTGAGAGATGAATGTGAGGGTGAGATGAATGTAGAAATGAGTAATAGAGACGACCTGTGTGAGAGATGAATGTGGGGGTGGGAGATTAATGTGGTGGTGAATGATGAGATGTGGGGTGGGGTAGATGTGGGGGGAGTGAGAGATGAATGGGAGTGAGAGATGAATGTGAGAGTGAATGGTGGATGTGAGGTGAGATGAGATGTGAGAATTGAGATGAGATGTGAGGTGGGGAGATGAATGTGAGCGGTGAGGGAGATGAGATGTGGGGTGATGGATGAGATGTGAGGTGAGATGAGATGTGAGGTGAGATGAGATGTGAGGTGAGAGATGAGATGTGGGGAATGAGTGTGGGGACGACTGTGTGAGAGATGGATGTGGGGTGGGGGGATGGATGTGGGGATGAGGATGTGTGGGGGTGAGAGATGAATGTGGGGGTGAGAGATGAATGTGAGGTGGAAGATGATGGGGGTGAGAGATGGATGTGGGGGTGAGAGATGAATGTGAGGGTGAGAGATGAATGTGAGGGGTGGAGAGATGGATGTGGGGTGAGAGATGGTGTGAAGTGAGATGGAGTAGAATGGTGGTAGGGACGACCTTGTGAGGATGGATGTGGGGAGTGAGGAGGATGGATGTGGGTGAGGATGAGATGTGGGGTGGGGATGGATGTGGAGTGGGGATGGATGTGGAGTTGGGGATGGATGTGAGGTGGATGATGGATGTGAGGTGAGGATGGATGTGAGGGGTGAGGATGGATGTGGGGGTGGGGATGGATGTGAGGGTGGGGATGGATGTGAGGGTGAGGATGAATGTGGGGATGGGAGATGGATGTGAGGGTGGGGATGGATGTGAGGGTGAGATGAGATGTGGGGAGTGAGATGGATGTGGAGTGAATGATGAATGTGAGGTGAGATGAATGTGAGGTGGAGATGGATGTGAGGTGAGAGATGATGTGAGGGTGAGAGATGGATGTGGGGTGAGGATGGATGTGGGGTGGATGATGGATGTGAGGGTGGGAGAGATGGATGTGAGGAGTGGAGATGGATGTGGGGTGAGGATGGATGTGAGGGGAGAGATGAATGTGAGGTGAGAGATGGATGTGAGGGTGAGATGGATGTGAGGTGAATGATGAATGTGACGAGTGAGAGATGAATGTGAGAGAGAGAGATGGATGTGAGGAGTGAGATGATGGATGTGAGGGAGTGAGAGATGAGATGTGGGGTGAGGGGGAGGAATGTGAGGCGTGAGATGAATGTGACGACAGGAGATGAATGTGACGAGTGAGATGTGTGAGGAGTGAGAGATGGATGTGACAGTGAATGATGAATGTGAGGGGAGTGAGATGAATGTGGGGAGTGAGAGATGAATGTGAGAGATGGATGAGCGTGGATGGTGGATGTGAAATTAACAATAGAGACGACGTGAGTGAGGGGAAAAAAATGGGGAAGTAGAGATAAATATATATAAAAAAAAGATAAATATAAGAAGAATTAAATATAAGTCTAGGAATATGAGTTAAATGGTGTATGAAACAAAAGAAACGAGAGAGAAAGAGAGAGAGAGAGAGAGACACAGTTGATGAACTTCGTAAATTAACCCCTAGATAATAATGATTGAACTAAAACTTGGTAAAAATGGAAAACAGTTTTATCCACGAGGCAGTGGTTTAGTTTATGAGGTTTAACCCACGAGGAAAATTGTTTATCTATTTACCATCTTGTTTATATGTCGAGAACTTTGTTTATATCTTGTTTATCTACCTAGAGCCTTGTTTATACCTTGTTTATCTACCTAGAGCCTTGTTTATACCCTGTTTATCTACCTAGAGCCTTGTTTATACCTTGTTTATCTACCTAGAGCCTTGTTTATACCTTGTTTATCTACCTAGAGCCTTGTTTATACCCTGTTTATCTACCTAGAGCCTTGTTTATATCTTGTTTATTTACCTGGAGCCTTGTTTATACCTTGTTTATCTACCTAGAGCCTTGTTTATGTCTTGTTTATCTACCTAGAGCCTTGTTTATATCTTGTTTATCTACCTAGAGCCTTGTTTATACCTTGTTTATCTACCTAGAGCCTTGTTTATACCTTGTTTATCTACCTAGAGCCTTGTTTATACCCTGTTTATCTACCTAGAGCCTTGTTTATATCTTGTTTATTTACCTGGAGCCTTGTTTATACCTTGTTTATCTACCTAGAGCCTTGTTTATGTCTTGTTTATCTACCTAGAGCCTTGTTTATATCTTGTTTATCTACCTAGAGCCTTGTTTATACCTTGTTTATCTACCTAGAGCCTTGTTTATACCTTGTTTATCTACCTAGAGCCTTGTTTATACCTTGTTTATCTACCTAGAGCCTTGTTTACACCTTGTTTATCTACCTAGAGCTTTGTTTATACCATGTTTATCTACCTAGAGCCTTGTTTATATCTTGTTTATCTACCTAGAGCC
Organism: Homarus americanus; assembly: GCF_018991925.1. Lineage (NCBI taxonomy): Eukaryota > Metazoa > Arthropoda > Malacostraca > Decapoda > Nephropidae > Homarus > Homarus americanus. The sequence goes on from NW_024755293.1 coordinate 75,591, forward strand.
TTGTTTATACCTTGTTTATCTACCTAGAGCCTTGTTTATATCTTGTTTATCTACCTAGAGCCTTGTTTATACCTTGTTTATCACCTAGAGCCTTGTTTATACCTTGTTTATCTACCTAGAGCCTTGTTTATACCTTGTTTATCTACCTAGAGCCTTGTTTATACCTTGTTTATCTACCTAGAGCCTTGTTTATACCTTGTTTATCTACCTAGAGCCTTGTTTATATCTTGTTTATCTACCTAGAGCCTTGTTTATACCTTGTTTATCTACCTAGAGCCTTGTTTATATCTTGTTTATCTACCTAGAGCCTTGTTTATACCTTGTTTATCTACCTAGAGCCTTGTTTATACCTTGTTTATCTACCTAGAGCCTTGTTTATACCTTGTTTATCTACCTAGAGCCTTGTTTATACCTTGTTTATCTACCTAGAGCCTTGTTTATACCTTGTTTATCTACCTAGAGCCTTGTTTATACCTTGTTTATCTACCTAGAGCCTTGTTTATACCTTGTTTATCTACCTAGAGCCTTGTTTATACCTTGTTTATCTACCTAGAGCCTTGTTTATACCTTGTTTATCTATCTATAACTTTTATTTAAATCCAGAACTCGATGAATCTATTACTTGTAGTGATTTAAACTCTCGACTGCCTTGGGGGGGGGGGGAGAAGGCAGGTATTTACGGACGGAGGGAGGGATCGTCACAGAGCCCTAGGGAATTGTCCTCAATAGATCGTGAGGGCAAATAGGGAGAGACAATAAGAAATAGGGAAATTATAGGTGAAAGTAAATAGGAATCTGAGGAAAATTTATGAACGCTGGGAAATTTTTCTAATAAGGACTGAAGGTTGTTTATTAAATAGGGTGTAGTCACATTGGGCAATTTTTGTTCTTTTTCTAACTGGTTTAATTGGTGTAATAGGTAGTTTGGTGTAATTGGTGTTTTAGGTAGTTTGGTGTAATTGGTGTTATAGGTAGTTTGGTGTAATTGGTGTAATAGGTAGTTTGGTGTAATTGGTGTAATAGGTAGTTTGATGTAATTGGTGTTATAGGTAGTTTGGTGTAATTGGTGTAATAGGTAGTTTGATGTAATTGGTGCTATAAGTCACGAGGAAGAAGAACCAATTACCACACATCATGCCCTAATACGCGTGGATTTGGATTTCTTAGCAGACCTATATAACCTAACCTAACCTAACCTAACCTTACCACCCTCAGCTGAAGCCCAATGGCGATCCTGTGTAGCTGAGGCAACCTTGTGTACACCTGTGACGTGACCGACAGACAGACAGACAGACAGATAGATACTTCAGCGAGTTTTAACTGTTATATACCCGGAGCTTATATGTTGCGGAGAGAGAGAGAGAGAGAGAGAGAGAGAGAGAGAGAGAGAGAGAGAGAGAGAGAGAGAGACTGCCGACGCTCTCCAACACCACTATAAAGGTCAAGCATTAAGGGAGAACACTTAGAGGGCAGACAAGTAATGGCTGGAGGACCTTGTCTGCAGGTGACCAGGGCATGGCTGAGGGAAACCGGGCATGTCTGATGGTGGTTGTGGGGAACTGGGTATGTCTGATGGTGGTTGAGGGGAAACTGGGTATGTCTGATGGTGGTTGAGGAGAACTGGGTATGTCTGATGGTGATTGAGGGGAACTGGGCATGTCTGATAGTGATTGAGGGAAACCTGGTATGTCTGATAGTGATTGAGGGGAAACTGGGTATGTCTGATGGTGGTTGAGGGAAAACTGGGCATGTCTGATAGTGATTGAGGGAACTGGGCATGTCTGATAGTCTGAGGGGAACTGGTATGTCTGATGGTGGTTGAGGGAAACCCGGGTATGTCTGATGCAGTGATTGAGGGGAAACTGGGTATGTCTGATGGTGGTTGAGGGGAAACTGGGTATGTCTGATGGTGGTTGAGGAGAACTGGGTATGTCTGATAGTGATTGAGGGGAAACTGGGTATGTCTGATGGTGATTGAGGGGAAACTGGGCATGTCTGATAGTGATTGAGGGGAAACTGGGCATGTCTGATGGTGGTTGAGGGGAACTGGGTGTGTCTAATGATGGCTTAATTAGGCAAAAGACTTATCCCGTATTCACATATTATTCCTTCCCAGCAATTATAGTGTATGGGGATATAACTCATCCTAGCGATTATTGACAAGGAGAATATGACTCCAGCTAGCAATTATTGTCATAGCGGTCAATTACAGGTGTGATATAATCCGTCTCAGCAATTATTGGCTTGGAGGTATAATCCTTCTTCGAAATTATAATTATCATTGGCTAGGAGTTAAAATCAATCCTAGCAATTATTCCTATGGGCAGAATTATGATCCGTCCTAGCAAATATTGGCTTGGGGCATATAATCCGTCCTAGCGTGATGGGTAATGAGAGAGTGAGAGGAAAAGGGAGAGTGAGGGGAAAGGGGGCGTGAAGGGAAAGGGGGCGTGAGGGGAAAGGGGTGTGGGGGGAAAAGGGAGAGGAGGAAAGGGGCGTGAGGAAAGGGGGCGGAGGGGAAAAGGTGAGTGGGGAAAAGGGAGAGGAGGAGGAAAAGGGCGAGGGGAAAAGGGGGCGGAGGGGAAAGGGCGTGAGGGGAAAGGGGCGGAGGGGAAAAGGGAGGGGAAAGGGGTGAGTGGGGGAAAAGGGAGAGTGAGAGAGGCAAGCGTGAGGGGGGAAAGGGGCGTGAGGGAAAGGTGAGGGGGAAAAGGAGAGGAGAGGAAAGGGGGGCGGAGGGGAAAGGGGGCGTGAGGGGAAAGGGGGGTGGAGGGGAAAGGGAAGAGGGGGGGGAAAAGGGAGAGTGAGAGGAAAAGGGGCGTGGAGGGGAAGGGGGGCGGAGGGGGGAAAGGGGTGGAGGGGAAGGGGTGGAGGGGAAAGGGTGAGTGGGGAAAAGGGCGTGAGGGGAAAGGTGAGTAGGGGAAAAAGGAGAGGAGGGGAAGGCAGGGGAAAAGGGAGAGGTGGGGGAAAGGGAGAGTGAGGGGAAAAGGGGGAGGACGGGAAAGGGGGCGTGAGGGAAAGGGAGAGTGAGGGGAAAGGGTGAGTGGGGGAAAAGGGAGAGTGAAGGGAAAATGAGAAATAAAGGGAGAGTAACTTAAAAAGAAAAGGAAGAGTATGGGGGGGGAAGAGGGATTTAGAGAGGGTAATTGACGTTAGTGAGAGGTTGAGAAGGTGAAAGAGAAATAAAGAGAGGGAGAGAGATTACTGGAGGTAAGTGAAAACAATGATGAAAAGGAGAAGGGGAATGAGAGGAAACGGGAGAGGAGAGGTGATATGAAGTTGGTAGGAAGGTAGACAAGTGGGCAGGCAGGTAGACAATCAAGCAGACAAGCAAACAAAACAAACAATTTGAAAGGTAGATCGGTATACAAACAGGTAGACAGGTAAGTAAATATGATGTAGACGAATAGGTAGGCAGACAAAATGGTAGACAAGAAGACAGATTGGTATAGACAAATCGGTAGTCAGAGAAGCAGTCAAATTATGAGACAGACAAGAGGGCACAGACAAGCAGACAAATAGGCGGGCAAACAAGCGGACAAATAAAGAGGTAGACAAGAGGGCACAGACAAGCTGACAGACAAGCAGACAGCCAGTAATCCCCCTCAGAGATCAGAGCAGAAGAGGGACGCCTATCTCAATCTCTTCGCCTGCTTACCCCTCTCTACCTGCTCCTGCTCTCCTTGTCGTTTCTTCGTCACCTTTGGTTGAATTTATTTCCTAGATAATTCTTTCATTTCCTTGATTTTTTTTTATTCTACGCTTCATCCTTTATCATGTTATTTTATTATTTTCTTCTCCTCTCCTTCCTCTTCCTCCGCTTCCTTCGTCTCCACCTCCTCCTCCTCCTTCTGTTATTTTCATTCTTCATTCACCTCTTCCTATCCTATCCTATCCTATCCTATCCTATCCCCCCCTCCACCTCCTCATCCTCCTAATTTTATTCATCCTTCTTTTCCTATCCCCCTCTCCCCAAAAAAACCCACACACAATAACGAAAGAAAGAACAGATAAAACAGAATAATAATGGTCAGAAAGAAAAAATGGAACAAATGTGTAATTGGATGATTGTCACAGGTAAATAGGACAGAGGACACAGGTGTTTTGTCCTGTGAGAGGAGAGAGCCCAGTCAACAGCTGTGTGTGTGTGTGTGTGTGTGTGTGTGTGTGTGTGTGTGTGTGTGTGTGTGTGTGTGTGTGTGTGTGTGTGTGTGTGTGTGTGGGGTGTGTGTGTGTGTGTGTGTGTGTGTGTGTGTGTGTGTGTGTGTGTATAAAACGATGGGAAAAGGGAAAGGATAGAGAATGAGAAAGATATATAAAAATGAAGAAAGAAGAGAGAAGAGAAGAAAGCATAAAGAGAGAAAAGGAGAGAGAGAGAGAGAGAGAGGAGGAGAGAGAGAGAGAGAGAGAGGAGAGGCATCGTTAAGTCTCCCTCCTCTTTCTCTTGGATTCCCTCACATCACTCCTCTTCTCCTCCCTTTCCCCTCTCCTCTCTCCCTTCTCTCCCCTTGTGATGCACTCCCCTCCGTCTCTCTCCCTTCCCCCATTCTGTTTTCTCTTCCTTTCGTCTCTCTGTTCTTCCATCCATCCCTCCCTCCCTCCCTCTCCCACTTTTTTCTTCCATCTCTTTTCCTGCCTCCCTCGCCTCCTTCATCCTCCTACTTCTTTTATTCCCGCCCCTACTTAGCTCTCGAATCCTTCCTTCCCTCCTCCTCCCTCCCTCCTCCCTCCTCCTCCCTCCCTCTCCTTATCCCATTGTCGGGACAGGACAGGGTACACGTGGGGACACCTCTCTCTCTCTCTCTCTCTCTCTCATAGGCATCCATTAGACAAGACTTATGAAACAGGATAGTATCCATTAGACAAGACTTATGAAACAGGAGATAGATCGACGGATAGATAGACAGATAGATAGATAGATAGATAGATAGATAGATAGATAGATAGATAAAGTCTAGAGTGGGTAAGTGTGTGTGTGTCTGTCCTTCAACCGTAATGAACCCGTAAACCTTAGTTCCGAACCTCACACACCGACTCCTGTTGTTTTGATGTGGGTAAGTGTGTTGGCATGGAGGTGTATAATAATAATGAAATACAATGCAGATTACAATACAGAGAGATATTATGTATTATATCGTCATAATACGTGTGTAAAAACGTACTTACTTACACACACACACACACACACACACACACACACTAGACCCCTCACCTTGGCAGTGGCGAGTCTGTGGTTGTGGCGGCCTACCACACCTCCCGTACACAGCACCACCACAAACAGCAGCCTTGACAGCACCACAGCTCAGGTTACTCCTTACTGAGCAGCCTCCGCAGCACAGTCCGCCACAGAACACAGCACAGCACTATCGGTTCAATACACCCCCTGCCCAACAAGCCACAGTTCACCACAACCCCTCGCAGTGCGGCAGTACGGCAGAGCACCACCAATACAGAGCTGTGCCGTGAGGAGAGCACAGCAGAGCACAGAACACCAGGCCAGACACACACCAACTGGTCCCCTACCACGGCCGGCTTGGCTTTTATCCGGCCCCCGCCTCCTGCCCCAGGCCAGGCCCTCAGCCAGCACCCCAGGACCTCACCCCAGGAACTACGCCCTAAGGCAGGGCTCCACACCACGCCCCCAGGGTCCAGCAGCCGGGTAGAGAGCCTTAAGCCCTCAGCAGTGCCCTCAGGCGCCCTCCGCCCTTACCCCGCCGGTGAAAGATTTCTCGTTGGTAAAAGGACACTGGGGAATGTGGCGGGTGGTGGTGGTGGTAGTAGTAGTAGTGGTGGTGGTGGTGGTGGTGGTGGTGGTGGTGGTAGTAGTAGTAGTAGTGATGGTGATGGTGGTGATGGTGATGGTGGTGGTGGTGGTGGTAGTAGTAGTAGTAGTAGTAGTGATGGTGGTGGTGATGGTGGTAGTAGTAGTAGTGATGGCGATGGTGGTGATGATGGTGGTGGTGATGGTGGTGGTAGTACTAGTTGTAGTAGTGATGGTGGTTGCGTGTAATAGTTATGTTGATGGTAATAATTTTGATAGTAATGATGGTTGGATTCGGGGGGTAGTGGTGGTGGTAATAGTCGTAGTGGGAAGGGAGTAATGCACCTGGGATGGCAATGGGAAAAAATAGAGAATGGTGATTTTTTTCTGTTTGTGATAATTATGGAAAGCTGTGTCTGTATCTGTGCGTGTGTGTGTGTGTACGGTGTAGACGTGTGTGTGTGTTTATGTGTGTATACGTGTGTGTGTGTGTGTGTGTGTGTATATATATAAACGTACACATCAGCTCACATATTTCCATAATTAACCCACTCGATTATATTACGTCTTCTTCCTTCCTCCTCCTCCTCCTCCCTCCTCTCCTCCTCCTCCCCCTCGAGATGAGTGATGATAGCGTGGAGGAGTGCGGTACCTGACCCACCCTTCTTACCTGTATACACCTGTCATTACCACACACTCAACAACCCAGGAGGTCCAGAGTCCAAAATTCTCAAAGGATCAATAGGCTCAATATTCCTCCCTAAGTGAAGATGTAACAATGTACCTGAGTCGTTACCTTAATTAGTACATTCACTTAACCTGACTGACTGACGTGTGTGTGTGTGTGTGAGAGAGAGAGTTTGTGTGTGTGAGGAGAGAGAGTTTGTGTGTGTGTGTGTGTGTGTGTGTGTGTGTGTGTGTGTGTGTGTGTGTGTGTGTGTGTGTGTGTGTGTGTGTGTGTAAACATTTTATTTAGTAGTTATATTTCTGTTTTAAGCTTAAGTATAATAATAATAATAATAATAATAATAATAATAATAATAATAATAATAATAATAATAATAATAATAATAATCAAAAAGCATCAAGCAGGCTGGATCAGAGAATGAGAGAGAGAGAGAGAGAGAGAGAGAGAGAGAGAGAGAGAGAGAGAGAGAGATTAAACGTGGATAAGAAAGAACAGGTGATTATAAATAAACAATAACTAGAAAAAGGGAGATTGAGAGACAAGGATAAACGATAATGTGTGAGAAGAAAAAATATTGTCTAAAAATTGAGAGGTGTATAAATGGCAGACGTATGTATACTGAAACACACTGAGCGGGATATGTACTGTATGATGTATGATTCAAGACACTGATGATATATTTCTACACTGAGATACATTGAGCTTATATGTGTATTGCAGTATATATATGTATACTGAAACACACGTTATTGTTTGTGTTTGGTTATTACATTAAGATCTGTGTATAGCTGTAGTTGTAATGTTGTGTATGATATAAGAAAACACTGAAAAAGATAACGACTTGTTTTACAAAGCTTCTATACACACACACACACACACACACACACACACACACACACACACACACACACACACACACGCAAGTTGCCGAGTTATATAATTTTGCGTTACAACTGTTGTATTATTGAGATTACTTCAGGTTAGTATAGTGAACTTGATAGTAAACCGCAGAGATAGGTAGATATATACAGACAGACAGACGGACGGACGGACAGACAGACATACCGGGGAGAAGTGAGAGAGCCAGACACACACATACTGGAAGAGTGAGAGATAGACATGTGAGGAGGAGAAGTGAGAAACAGTGAGAGAGACAAGGCAAAATGGAGAGAAGGTGAGAACGTGTTGAAAGAGAAGTGTGTGAGTAAGAATTAAAAAAAAATATATATATAACCTGAATGAGAGATAATCCCTTAGAGATATAAGACAGAGAATGACAGAGAGACAATATGGACGAGAGAGAGGCAATGAGAAATACAGAGACAATAAGAACGAGAGATATAATGAGAACAAGGGACAATGAGAATGACAGACATAATAAGAACGACAGAGTTAATGAGAACAAGAGGAAGAATGGGAACGAGAAATAGTGAGAAAGAGGCAATGAGAACGACAGAGAGACAATGAGAACGACAGAGAGACAATGAGAACGAGAGAGACAATGAGAACGACAGAGTTAATGAGAACAAGAGGAAGAATGGGAACGAGAGATAGTGAGAAAGAGGCAATGAGAACGACAGAGAGACAATGAGAACGAGAGACAGACAATGAGAACGACAGAGAGACAATGAGACCGTCGGAGATAATGAGAACGAGAGAGAGAGACAATGAGAACGAGAGAGATAATGGGAACGAGACAATGAGAACGAGAAAGAGAGACATTGAGAACGAGAGATAATGGGAACGAGACAATGAGAACGAGAGAGAGGGACAATGAGAACGACAGAAGACAATGAGAACAAGAGAGAGATAATGAGAACGAGAGAGAGACAATGAGAACGACAGAAGACAATGAGAACACGAGAGAGATAATGAGAACGAGAGAGAGACAATGAGAACGAGAGAGATAATGGGAACGAGACAATGAGAACGAGAGAGAGAGACAATGAGAACGAGAGAGTCAGAACGACGGAGATTAAATTAGAAGGTCGTCTTAAATTGAAAAGAAAATATGAAGATTTTTTTTTTAATTCGTTGCGTCAATTTATTATTATGCAAATTAAGTGGCGCTAATTAAGTACGTTAATTGTCCTTATGTAAATTAATTGCTATCGATTGTTTTAATTAGAATTCATATAATTACTGTTTCATATATATGTTCTCATGGGATTTTGATCTTTCATGTAGAGAATCTTCTTCTTCTTCTTCTTCTTCTTCTTCTTCTTCTTCTTCTTCTTCTTCTTTCTTCTTCTTCTTCTTCTTCTTCTTCTTCTTCTTCTTCTTCTTCTTCTTCTTCTTCTTCTTCTTCGTCTTCGTCTCTTCTTCTTCTTCTTCTTCTTCTTCTTATTCTTATTCTTCTTCTTCTTCTTCTTCTTCTTCTTCTTCTTCTTCTTCTTCTTCTTCTTCTTCTTCTTCTTCTTCTTCTTCTTCTTCTTCTTCTTCTATCCTTTCTCCTCCTTTCCATCTTCATTTATCCCCCCTTTCCACCCTCCTTTCCTTCTTTCTTTCCCTTTCCTCCCTTTCCACCTCTTTTCCTTGTCATTTCTCCCCATTCTTTCCTCCTCTTCTTTCTTTCCACTTTTCCTCATCCTTCCAATAAATAAGTAAAAGAGAAACAACCAAGAGAAAACAATTAGATAAATAAAAGAAAGAAAAGACTTGAAATCCACAAAAGTCATATTAAAAAAAAATAATAAAAATCCAAACGCTATTTAGTACACTTTTGTATTTCCTCTAATAGCTACCAATTTTACCTATTCTAAATAACTATTAAAAATGGTCTCCCTGTTGTATTTCCAGGTTAAAGCTTATGCCAATGCCAATTTTTTTTTTACGCGTGGTCTGGAATACACATTAAAAAAAAAATGAGTGTGAATCAAAATTACGTATTGGGTATTTGTGTTCTAAAACAAATATATATATATATCTATACGTACCATTAATAAATTGTTCGTATGTGAAATGTTATAATTTGGAATATGTATTTATTTATTTATTTATTTATTTATATATAGAGAGAGAGTTATATACTGTATTTGTTTAATTATATTATTTTTTTTTTTTCGGTGGCACCCTGGGCGTATGTTGACTGTTTTATAATATATGATATACGCAGATGTGAATAGGAGAGGTGTTAGACACTTAGAGGTATAATTTTGTATATGATATCTCTCTCTCTCTCTCTCTCTCTCTCTCTCTCTCTCTCTCTCTTTCATAAGTCAGGATGGTCCACCCGTAACCTGCCTCTTCCACCTACATGTATAAATGAGCCTCTGTTCCACCTATAATTTAGTTTCTGTTCCACCTATAATTTAGCTTCTGTTCCACCTATAATTTAGCTTCGTTTGTGGTGGTTTGATGTTATAGGTGTGATTATATGGGGGGTGTGTGGTGATGCTGAGTATGGTGTGGTAGTAAATATGGTGCATTGAATATGGCATGGTGGTGAGCATAGTATGGTGATGATGAATATGGTGTGGTGGTGAGTGTGGTAGATGGTGTGGTAGTGGGTGAGGTAAGTGGGTGTGGCAGTGGGTATAGTGTGGTGATGGTGAATATGGTGTGAGGTGGTGTGGTAGATGGTGTGGTAGTGGGTGAGGTAGGTGGGTGTGGTAGTGGGTATAGTGTGGTGATGGTGAATATGGTGTGGCAGTGGGTGGTGGTGTGGTGGTGTGGTGGTGGTGGTGGGTGGTGTGGTGTGGGTGTGGTGGGTGGTGTGGTGGTGTGTGGGTGGGTGTGGTAGTAGTGTGTATGTGTTGTAGTGGGTGGTGTGGTAGGTGGTGTGGTAGTGGGCGTGGTAGTGGGTGTGGTAGGTGGTGTGGTAGGTGGTGTGGTAGGTGGTGTGGTAGTGGGCGTGGTAGGTGGTGTGGTAGGTGGTGTGATAGGTGGTGTGGTAGGTGGTGTGGTAGTGGGTGTGGTAGTGGGTGTGGTAGTGGGCTCTGAAGGTTAAATATCAAGCGGTGAAACTGAAGGTTGCAGGGGCCATATGCGTCAAGTACTAATACCACACACTGCATGTAAAACGTATGCAATAACAGTATGCAATGACTATACCCAAATAACAATAGGGAATAACTATATCAGGCAAATAACAGTACTCTAACAATAACTCAATGTCATTAATAATACTCATATAACAGTATTAATTAACAATACCTATTATAACCGTAGACCTATTTGTAATGACGATTCCCAATAACAGTCTGCAATAACGATACTCAAATACGGTGCAAAAATCACAATACGCAATCACCAAACGTAAGGCGATAGACACGTTATTTTTAGTTTATTTACCTCGCAATATTTCCAAACACAGTAAGGAGCTTTATACAATAGAGAAATACAGTGAAGGATTTTTATTTTTTATTTATGTATTAATTAGTTTTTGTATTTAATTTATTTTCTCTTCTTTGTGTTTTTGTTTCTTGTTTTATATAATTCATAAATTTATTTTACTTTTTATTAAAAAAAATTTTGCCCTCTGGTTTTATCTCTGATCTATGTATGTATGTATGTATGTATGTATGTATGTATGTATGTATGTATGTATTTAAGCGTGTGTTTGATCATATCTGTGTATATATAAATCTTTCTTTGTCTGTTTGTTTGTCTGTCGGTCTCTCTTTTTATATTTGTCATATTTATGTCCACACACACACACACACACACACACACACACACACACACACACACACACACACACACACACACTTTTTTTGCACAACACAATAGCCTGAATTTTTGATCGTCAATACATATACATAGTTATACACACAGGCTATATACATTCACATCCATACATACATACATACATACACACACATATTAATTGCCAAAAATTCATGATTGGATGTTTTGCGTGAGCGAGTGTCGGGTATTAAGTGAACAAACTCCGGGTCAGTTTTATGTAACTTGATATGTGAGTTATTTACACAGCGGGAAAGAGAAAAATTGTATCAGTATATTTGTGTGAGTTAACTGAGTGGACGTTGGATATATTGGGCGTGGCTGTAGGTGGGTGAGGGGAGGGGGTGGAAATAAAGGAGGGGAAGGTGAGGGTTGGGGAGGTGGAGACTGGAGGTAGGAGAGGGTGGAGGTAGGTGAGGGTAGGGTGAAGTAGGGGAAGTTGGAGGTAGGGGAAGGTGAGGGTAAGGAGGAGAAGGTAGGGAAAGGTGAGGGTGAAAATACAAGGTAGGTGAGGTTGCAGGCAGTTAAGGGGTTAAATCATCATACTCAAGAGGTTACAAATCGTCATACTCAAAGGGTTAAATCATCATACTCAGGATATACACTCATAAGGTATAATCATGAATACTTAAACCTGTTCATCTATCCATCATTCTCATCATCTCCTCATCCATCATTATCCACACTTATCCATCTATTTACATCATTCATATCATCTCATGTCATCCATCACCTTTCCATCCATACCTTACACCCATCCAGCCTACAGAAGACTCACCTCCAATAATTACGACATAATATCCCTAAACTTCTTCAGATATTATTCTTCGTTCAGTATTTCCAGAGTCTTATAAATCACGATTGGTTGTCTGTCACTTTTAAATACGTCCATTTATGTTATTGAAGGTTAAATTAACGTGTGTGTGGGGGGGGGGGAGGTGCTTTGGCTATGATATTTCTCGGGTTTTTTTCTGTCAACAAAATAATTATTGACGAGGATTTTATTTTTTTTATTGTTAAGAGGATCTTGATGAGATGTGCAAGTATATTATTAATTGTCTCTGTTATTGTTAGTATTGTTGTTTTTGTTATTAGTGTTGTTGTTGTTTTTGCTGTTGTTATTGTCGTTGCTGTTGTTGTTGTTGTGAGTTCGTAGGTCTCAAGCAGAATACCCAAGACTGAAACAAACTCTGATTAGTGATTCATAAATTTGCGTAGTTTATTGTGCTAAAGACCAAACAAAAGACAAGCAGCCTTAGTGATAGTGTTTTAATTTATTTTGTATATACAGAGAGAGAGAGAGAGAGAGATCGAGAGAGAGAGAGAGAGAGAGAGAGAGAGAGAGAGAGCCTTACCGTGGTGACGTCCCATTTCGCAAGTTCTTGGTGTAAGTCTCCCATATACTGTACAGGGAATAAACACAACACGTCAGTACACACGTCATCATACATCCTCACACAACACAACAAAACAATAATCTGATGCGCAACACTAAAGGCAAAATGAATGAAAACAAAAGAATGATCTGTTGCGTTTAAGACTGAAGACAAACTTAAAGACAAAATACTGTTCTAATTTATTGCGTATAAGACTGAAGACAAACTTAAACAAAACAATAATATGATGCGTAACATTAAAGACAAAATAAATAATAAAATCACCTGTGTAATTGCTGCATATAAGTGAAAAATAACCAAAATAATGACGCCACTTTTACGGAAAATTATGGCAAAAAAAAAATCTGAATCAAGCTTTCCCGTAACATTAAAATAGAGTGACAGAAATAATGATTTTTTTCTGTTGCGTAAATCTGTGATAATTTGACCCTAACTTTCCCTTTTGCGTAAGTTTCCCCAAATTTGCACATATTTTTTCGGCGTCAAACTATGTAATGTAGAATTAATAATTAACATGATTTTTTAAGCAAGAATGAGACAGAATTATTTTATTAAACAAGTGCGTAGAATACGATATATATACTGTATATTTTTTCTTTTTTTTTGTAAATTCAAGAAATATATATCCAACAAAATTATAGGACTACTGAATAACCCCCCACCACCAAAATATGGGCCATTTTCTGTGTGTGTGTGTGTGTGTGTGTGTGTGTATTTCGATGAGGCTATTTTGTAATTTGGTTGATCTGAAGATTCGACACCCCATCTTATTTTACCTTAAAATTAACCTCCTTAACGTTTGCCTGAAGGGGTTAGGTTAGGTTGGGTTAGGTTGGGTTAGGTAAAAATAAGTTAGCGTTAGTTAGGTTAAGTTAGTTAGAGTAGTTGAGGTTAGATTAATTTGTTAGCTTAGGGTAGGTGAGGTTAGATGAGGTTTGAAGTTAGCTTAGGGTAGGTGAGGTTAGATTAATTTATGTTAGCTTAGGGTAGGTGAGGTTAGATTAGGTGAAGTTAGCTTATATATAGGTTGAGCTTAGGGTAAATGAGATTAGATTAGGTTAGGTTAGCGTTAGGGTAAGTTAGGCTAAGATCGGTTAGGTTAGATTAACGTTAGCATAGGTTTAACTAAGTTAGGTTTGGTTAGCGTTAGGGTGATTAATTTTCAGGTGAATTATACTGGGGTGATTAATCTTCAGGTGACATAAGGTAGGGTGTCTAATATTCAGGTGAACTATCCATTTGTTGACAGCTGTTATTCCAACCTTCATTATAAGGAAGTTAAAATCACCGACATAACAACACTAAGATGGTACCCCTCCCCCTCCCCCTTCCCCCTCCACCTTCCCCCTTCCCCTCCCCCTTCCCTTCACCCTCTTTACCCCCAAACATCTCCTTACTTCTGTCACGGGAAACCCCAGGTAAGAAGAGGCATCGAACTAGGGTCAGTAGAATGGTTCGTTGATGCCTCTAGCCACTCAGCCAACTCGGTGAAGTCAGTTCTAAGTCAGTTCTAAGTCAGTTCTAAGTCAGTTCTAAGTCAGTTCTAAGTCAGTTCTAAGCCTGTTCTAAGTCAGTTCTATCCCAGTTCCATCTCATTAATGTAAAGCTTATAACTCGTAGTCAGTTTTAGCTCAATAAAGCCGGTTCTAAGCAAGAGTGGGGAGGAGTGGGAGGTTTAAGCAAGAGTGGGGAAGAGTGGGCAGGTTAAAGTAAGAGTGGGGAGGAGTGGGCAGCTTTAGGCAAGAGTGAGGAGGAGTGGGCAGGTTTAAATAAGAGTGGGGAGGAGTGGGCGGGTTTAAGCAAGAGTGGGGAGGAGTGGGCAGGTTTAAGCAAGAGTGAGGAGGAGTGGGCAGGTTTGAGCAAGAGTGGGGAGGAGTGGGCAGCTTTAGGCAAGAGGAGTGGGCAGGTTTAGAAAGTGAGGTGGGCAGCTTTAGGCGAGGTGGGCAGGCTTGAAAACAGAGACAGGAGGAGTGGGCAGGTTTGAGCAAGAGTGGGGAGGAGTGGGCAGCTTTAGGCAAGAGTGGGGAGGAGTGGGCGGGTTTAAGCAAGAGTGGGGAGGAGTGGGCAGGTTTAAGCAAGAGTGAGGAGGAGTGGGCAGGTTTGAGCAAGAGTGGGGAGGAGTGGGCAGCTTTAGGCAAGAGTGGGGAGGAGTGGGCAGCTTTAGGCAGAGTGGGAGGTGGGCGGGTTTAGCAAGGTGGGAGGTGGGCAGGTTTGAGCAAGAGTGAGGAGGTGGGCAGGTTTGAGCAAGGTGGGAGGTGGGCACAGGCAAGAGTGGGAGGTGGGCAGGTTTAAGCAAGAGTGGGGAGGTGGGCAGGTTTGAGCAAAGTGAGGAGGTGGGCAGGTTTAAGCAAGTGGAGGAGTGGGCGGGTTTAACAAGAGTGAGGAGGTGGGCAGGTTTGAGCAAGAGTGAGGAGGTGGGCAGCTTCAAGTGGGGAGGTGGGCGGGTTAAGCAAGTGGGAGGGTGGGCAGGTTTGAGCAAGAGTGAGGAGGTGGGCAGGTTTGAGCAAGAGTGGGGAGGAGTGGGCAGCTTTAGGCAAGAGTGGGAGGGTGGGCAGGCTTAAGCAAGCGTGGGGAGGATTGGGCTGGTTTAGGCAGGTGTGGGAGGCCGTCCCCCGCCCTGCCCTCTAAGCACTGCTCGGGGCGGCCATCCTCCTCCCAGACGGCCTCACTGACCACCTGACCACTTGGTCCCCCTGACTACATGGCCCAGAGACCACGTGGCCTCGCTGAATGCATGGCCTCAAACCATGGATCCTCTTAATACATGGCCCAGAGACAACGTGGGCCTCCCTGACTACATGGCCTCGATACCACGTGGCCCCACTAACCACGTAGCCCCCTCTGACCACCTGGCCGCGCTGACCAAACACCTGTACAGTACATGAAGGTTGGGTGAGACAGTAACCTCGTGCAGTACCTTCTTCTGTCTCTATAGTCATCTTGGCGTTGACGTGTTTTTGTGGGTCTGGTGGTGTTGATAGGCGAGGTGCAAAGGTGCCAGGTGGGGCAGAGAAGCTACAGGTGGTAACAGGTGGAATAAGAGGCTTCATATGGTCTAAGGGAGGTGACACTGAGGTATAATGTAGAAGGTTTACTGGTGGTGAGGTGAAGAAGAGTAAGGTGAATGTTAATGTGAGATCAGGTGACACTAGGTGAAGGGTTACGGCTGGGTAAAGTGAGGTACAGGTGTTAGCCAGACAACAAGGTTCCATCAACAGGTGACCAGAGGCATAGAGTGTCACTGTCAGGCGTGTGGAACCTTGGATGGTAGACTGGGCCCCTGGAGGGGCCCCAGGTGGTGGTTGAAGGGTGGTGGTAGTAGTAGTAGTTGTTGTTGAAATGGTAATAATAATTGTGGTGGTGGTGGTAGTGTTTGAGATAGTGGTGGTGGTGGTAGTGATGCTAGTGGTGGTGGTGATGGTAGTGTTGCTAGTGGTGGTGGTGGTAGTAGTAGTTGTTGTTGAAATGGTAATAGTAATTGTGGTGGTGGTGGTAGTGTTTGAGATAGTGGTGGTGGTGGTAGTGATGCTAGTGGTGGTGGTGGTGGTGGTGGTGGTTGTAGTGGTGGTGTTGGTGGTGGTGGTTGTAGTGGTGTTGGTGGTGGTGGTGGTAGCTGTGTACCTCTACCTCCTGCTGCCTCTCATGTGTACCTCTACCGCCTGCTGCCTCTCATGTGTACCTCTAGCCTCTGCTGCCTCTCATGTACCTCTACCTCCCTCTTTACCTCCGCCTGCTGCCTCTCACATGTACCTCTAGCCCCTGCTACCTCAGCCCCTGCTGCCTCTCATGTGTACCTCCTCCTGCTGTCTCTCATGTACCTCTACCTCCTGCTGCCTCTCATGTGTACCTCTACCTCCTGCTGCCTCTCATGTGTACCTCTACCTCCTGCCTCTCATGTGTACCTCTACCTCCTGCCTCTCATGTGTGCCCTCTTCCTGCCTGTGTGCCCTCCTGCTGCCTCTCATGTGCCTCCCTGCTGCCTCTCTGTGCCTCTACCTCCTGCTGCCTCTCATGTGTGCCTCTACCTCCTGCTGCCTCATGTGCCTATATCTCCTGCTGCCTCTCATGTGTACCTCTACCTCCTGCCTCTCATGTGTACCTCTACCTCCTGCTGCCTGTCATGTGTCCTCTCTATCTCCTGCTGCCTCTCATGTGTACCTCTACCTCCTGCTGCCTCTCATGTGTACCTCTACCCCCCTTGCCTCTCATGTGTACCTCTCTACCTCCTGCCTCTCATGTGTACCTCTACCTCTCTCTCATGTGTACCTCCTAGCCCCTGCTGCCTCTCATGTGTACCTCCCTCCTGCTGCCTCTCATGTGTGCCTCTACCTCCTGCTGCCTCTCATGTGTACCTCGTCCTGCCTCCAAATGTGTTCCTCCTTGACCTCCTCCACCCACACCTTGACACTCCGCCCACACCTTGTCCTCCTCCACCCCTGTCCTCCCCACCTACACCTTCTACCTCCCTCTACCCACAACTTTACCTCCTCCGTCCCCTCTACCTTCACCTCCTCCACCCCACACCCATCACCTCCTCCACCCCACACCTTCACCTCCTCCACCCCACAACTTGACCTCACCCACCCCACACCTTGTCCTCCGCCCACACCTTGTCCTCCCCCACACCTTGTCCTCCCCCACCCCACACCTTGCCTCCTCCACCCCACACCTTCCCTCCTCCACCCCTTGAACTCCCTCACCTACACCTTCACCTCCTCCACCCACCTACCTCCTCCACCCCACACACCTCCTCCACCCACAACTTGACCTCCTCCACCCACACCTTAGCCCTCCTCCCGCCCCACCTTGTCCTCCCCACCCACCTTGTCCTCCTCCACCCCACACCTTCACCTCCTCCACCCACAACCAGCCTCCTCCACCCACACCTTGACCTACTCCACCCCACACCTTGTCCTCCCCACCCACACCTTGTCCTCCCCCACCCCACACCTTCACCTCCTCCACCCCACAACTTGGCCTCCTCCACCCACACTTGCCCTCCCCCCACCCACACCTTGACCTACTCCCACACCTTGTCCTCCTCCACCCACACCTTGTCCTCCCCCATCCACACCTTGTCCTCCTCCCCCACACCTTCCTCCTCCCACCCACAACTTGACCTCTTCCCACCCCCCCCACACCTTGTCCTCCTCCCCCACACCTTGTCCCTCCCCCCACACCTTGTCCTCCTCACCCACACCTTCACCTCCTCCACCCACAACCCGGCCTCCTCCGCCCACACCTTGTCCTCCCCCCACCCACACCATCACCTCCTCCACCCTCACCTCCTCCACCCACAACTTGACCTCTTCCACCCACACTTGACCTACCCACACCTTGTCCTCCTCCACCCCACCTTCACCTCCTCCACCCCAACTTGACCTCTTCCACCCACACCTTGACCCTCCTCCGCCCCACCTCCTCCTTCCTCCTCCACCCACCTTGTCCTCCCCACCCACACTTCCTCCTTCACCCCCTCTTCCTCCCCACACCTTGTCCCTTCTCCACACACCTTCACCTCCTCCACCCCTCCCACACCCCTTGTCCTCCACCCACCTTCACCTCCTCCATGTCCCCCTCCACCCACACCTCCTCCAACACCTCTACCACCCCACACCTTATCCTCCGCCCTCCTCCCCACACACCTTCACCTCCTCCACCCCTGTCCTCCTCCACCCACATACCCTCCACCCCACACTTCCACCCACACCTTGTCCTCCCCACCCTGTCCTCCTCCACCCACACCTTCACCTCCTCCACCCACACCTTGACCTCTTCCACCCACACCTTGACCTACTCCTTTCCTCCTCCACCCACACCTTCACCTCCTCCACCCTTGACCTCTTCCCACCCACACCTTGACCTGCCCACCACCTTGTCCTCCTCCACCCACACCTTGTCCTCCCCCACCCACACCTTGTCCTCCCACCCACCTTCACCTCCTCACCCCACAACTTGACCTCCCCCACCCACACCTTGTCCTCCTCCACCCCAAACCTTCACCTCCCTCCACCACCTTCACCTCTTCCACCCACACCTTCACCTACTCCGCCCACCTTGTCCTCCCCACCCCACACCTGTCCTCCACCACCTACCTCCTCCCACCCCCTTGACCTCCTCCGCCTACGCCTTCCTCCTCCACCCCACACCTTCACCTCCTCCACCCCTTGACCTCTTCCACCCCACACAACCAGCCTCCTCACCCACCTTGTCCTCCTCCCACCCCACCTTGTCCCACCCCCACCTGCCACACACACCACACACCTACACCACACACCACCACACAACAACTCTCACCACACCTGACCACACACACCCCACCTCCACACACCCATCCACACACCACCACACCTCCTCCACACACCCCTCCACACACACACCCCTCCACACACACACAACACCCCTCCACACTCTCAAAACCCACACACACACCAACACACACACACACACACACACACACACACACACACACACACACACACACATAGACATTAAAAGACTAT
Organism: Homarus americanus; assembly: GCF_018991925.1. Lineage (NCBI taxonomy): Eukaryota > Metazoa > Arthropoda > Malacostraca > Decapoda > Nephropidae > Homarus > Homarus americanus. The sequence goes on from NW_024755293.1 coordinate 94,623, forward strand.
CGATACTTTGTTTTGACCTTAATATCTGTTGTTGTTGTTGCTGTTGTTAATTACGTATATATGATTAACTATACCTCTATATCTGTGCCTATATAAACGTGCCTATATGATTTAATTGTTCCTATATAATTGTTCTTACATTATTTACATGGCAGGAAAGGCTTGTACTAAGTAAATAGTCTCGTTCCTCTGAGGGATTTGTCAAGTTCTTAGTAATGGTAAAACTAATGCTGAAGATAATACTAGTGATAGTTATAAATATATAATAATATTAATAAATGTACTAATAAAGATAATGCCGGTAATAATATAATAATAATAACAATACTACTACTACTACTACTACTACTAAATAATAATAATAATAATAATAATAATAATAATAATAATAATAATAATACACACACACACAAACAAAAATTTAATAATAATAATAATAATTAATATAACATAATACAACAACACAACATATATTAAATAATAATAATAATAATAATAATAACAATACTACTTCTACTACTATTACTAAATAATAATAATAATAATAATAATAATAATAATAATAATAATAATAATAATAATAATAATAATAATAATAATAATAATAATAATAATAATAATAATAATAATAACAATACTACTTCTACTACTACTAAATACTAATAATAATAATAATAATAATAATAATAATAATAATAATAATAATAATAATAATAATAATAATAATAATAATAATTGCCTACCTAATTATAGCACCTTTCCTTACTCTTCTAAGTTCTGTTATTCATATTCTTTTCACTCTCTCTCTCTCTCTCTCTTATCTCACTATCATTCATCATCCCTATTTCTTCTTCCTCCCAAGCTGCTAGTTATGGTGATGGTGGTAGTATGAAGTGTGTGTAAGGTGATGACGGTAATGTAAGGTAGTGATGATGGAGGTGGTGATAGTGTAAGGTGGTGAGAATGGTGATGATAGTGTTAGGTGGTGATGATGCTACTGGTTATGGTGGTGAGAGTGTTAAGTGGTGATAGTGGTGATATTGTAAGGTGGTGATTAGTGTGAAATGGTGGTGGTACTGGTGGTGGTGATGGTAATGGTATGAGGTATGGATCAGATGGGATGGTTAAGTTGGGGAGTTAAGGTAAGGTAGGATAGAGGGATGATATGGGATGGGATGATAGGATGGGATGGGATAGATGGATAGGAAAGTTTTTTCCTCCTCGTATGGATTCCGCTCCTTTCCTCCCATTTTCTGAATCTCTCCCTTCCTCTTCCCCCCTTCCATCCTTTCTCTATCTCTCTCTCTCTTCACCCCTCCTCTCTTTCTTTCTCTCTCTCCCTCTCTCTCTCTTCCTCTCCCTGCTGGTTGTGGTGGGATGGGACAGAGGGAGGGTGGTGGTGGTGGTGGTGGTGCTGGTGGTGGGGTGTTCGTTCCCTACCTCGTCCGTAGAGTATCGGTGTTGTTCTCGCCACAGAGCCGCCTGTAGAATAAGAACCTGAGATATTGGGTATTGCTGTGCACCTTCTAACTGGCCCTGTGTGTGTGTGTGTGTGTGTGTGTACATCAAGCCGGCCGTGTGTCTGTGTGTACATCTCTTAGCCGGCCGTGTACGCCGGCAGTACTAGAGTGTGTTGATGGTGGTGATGGTGGAGAAGTGGGTGTTGATGGTGGTGATGGTGAGGAAGTGGGTGTTGATCGGTGGTGGTGGGAGGAAGGGGAGGTGATGATGGTGCTAGTAGTAGTGATGATGATGAAGAAGATGATAATGATGATTTGTGAAGGTGAGAGTGGTGAGGGTGGTGAAAGAAAGAAAATGATGATTAGTGATGGTGAGAATTAATAAAAAAGAAGATAATAATAATAATGGATGATGAATATGAAATAAAAGTGTGGAAAATAACATTAGAATTTATAGAACAAAAACATAATTAAGAGACAATACAAATAATACCTAATGACAATAGATGATTATAATAACACTAATAATAAAAATAAATATTGAAAGCATAAAAGTAATTAAGGTAATTAGTTGTAATGTGTGTGTGTGTGTGTGTAATTATATGCTTGAGTGTAATAGATTATTTATTTACTACGTCTTTCCTCCCTCCATTACCTAACACACCTCTCACTTAGTCTCCCTCACCCGTCTGTTCACCCCCTCTCCCCTTTCTTCCTCACTCGCTTCCTCCTTCCTTCTGATCAATCAACAACTACCACGAGCAATCAACAACGCCACCACAAACAATCAACAACGCCACCACGAACAATCAACAACGCCACCACGAGCAATCAACAACGCCACCAAGAGCAATGAACAACGCCACCACGAGCAATCAACAACGCCACCACGAACAATCAACAACGCCAGACGACCGTTCGCCCGCCACCATCCTAACAGTAGCTCGTTTATGGCTCGTAGTTTTAAATCATTTTTAACACAACTTTTAAAATTTCGTGTCCGTGGATCTGTGGTTGCCAGGTCTTGTTTTTAATCTTGTTTTATTCCATATGTGTAATTTTACCCGTATTTATATATTTTTTTATATATTTTTTTTCATTTTTATTTATTTATTTTTATTATTATTTTTTTTTTGCTTTCCGATTACGAGTTTTTTTTGTTGAGGGATAAATTTCTTTGTTATTTTTGCGTTGATGTAGTTTTTTGTATTTCTTTATCTTGTTGCTTGTTTCATGATCCTGGTGTAGTATTGGATGATTAGTTGGCTATTATTAACTAGTATTGGATGATTAGTTGGCTATTATTAACTAGTATTGGATGGTTAGTTGGCTATTATTAACCAGTATTGGATGATTAGCTGGCTATTATTAACTAGTATTGGATGATTAGTTGGCTATTATTAACTAGTATTGGATGATTAGCTGGCTATTATTAACTAGTATTGGATGATTAGTTGGCTGTTATTAACTAGTATTGGATGATTAGTTGGCTGCCTAACTAGTATTGGATGATTAGTTGGCTATTATTAACTAGTATTGGATGATTAGTTGGCTATTATTAACTAGTATTGGATGATTAGCTGGCTATTATTAACTAGTATTGGATGGTTAGTTGGCTATTATTAACCAGTATTGGATGATTAGCTGGCTATTATTAACTAGTATTGGATGATTAGTTGGCTATTATTAACTAGTATTGGATGATTAGTTGGCTATTATTAACTAGTATTGGATGATTAGTTGGCTATTATTAACTAGTATTGGATGATTAGTTGGCTATTATTAACTAGTATTGGATGATTAGTTGGCTATTATTAACTAGTATTGGATGATTAGTTGGCTATTATTAACTAGTATTGGATGATTAGTTGGCTATTATTAACTAGTATTGGATGATTAGTTGGCTATTATTAACTAGTATGGGTGGTAAATTTTAACAAGGTCTGTTAATTCATTTGCATCCACAAGAAGGGTAGACCACGGATAGGTTAGGTTAGGTTAGGATAGGTTTGGCTAAGTTACCATAGGTTAATTTAAGTTAGGATAGGTTAGGCTAAGTTAGTATAGGTTAATTTAAGTTAGGATAGGTTAAGCTAAGTTGGGATAGGTTAATTTAAGTTAGGATAGGTTAAGCTAAGTTAGGATAGGTTAATTTAAGTTAGGATAGGTTAATTTAAGTTAGGATAGGTTAGGCGAAGTTAGGATAGGTTAATTTAAGTTAGGATAGGTTAAGCTAAGTTAGGATAGGTTAATTTAAGTTAGGATAGGTTAGGCTAAGTTAGGATAGGTTAATTTAAGTTAGGATAGGTTAAGCTAAGTTAGGATAGGTTAATTTAAGTTAGGATAGGTTAGGTTAAGTTAGGATAGGTTAGGGTGGTTAATCTTCAGGTGATCCCAAAGATTTCCTATGAGTACCTAAACTAAATTTATGTGAATTAGTAGTTACCTAAACGACATATAATTAATAAATAGGCTGAATAGGTTGTAATGGCGTGTGAAATTGCCATGCGGTAGTTCGATAGTTAAGCCTCGGTATCAGAGACGACAAAGTTCCGGCTCCCTGGTGGTTGGTGGTTCAGTGACTGGATACACCTGTACGAGGCTGGAGGGTGAGGTTCAAGGTCCTACTCGAACAAGTGTCTCGTTAAGGTCGACTTCTTTGTGTTGGGTGAGGTAGCATTGAGACCTATACCGTGACGAACAGTGACGAACAGTGACGAATAGTGACGAATAGTGACGAACAGTGACGATATATTAGAAAAAGTAACAATTCGTGTGAAGTCAAATTCGTGAGGGTCGAATATGTCAGGTAAGGTTAATTAAAAAGTACAGTACAGGTATTTGGCTAACATAGAAGTATAATAAACAGTGGTACAGGTATATTGTTGGGTTAGTTGTGTTTAGGTTAGGTTTGGTTGGGTTAGGTTAGGTTTGGTTGGGTTAGGTTAGGTTTGGTTGGGTTAGGTTAGGTTTGGTTAGGTTTGGTTGGGTTAGGTTAGGTTAGGTTAGGTTGGGTTAGGTTAGGTTTGGTTGGGTTAGGTTAGGTTTGGTTAGGTTTGGTTGGGTTAGGTTAGGTTAGGTTAGGTGTGTGGTTATGAATTACCAGTTGTTTTGTTTCTGTACCAATTTAGCGTCTGTTTGTTTATTTATGTGTTTGTGATGTTGTCTGTTTATTTTGTTTGGTTTATGATATGAGGTCGCTTGTTTGTTTGTCTGTATTGATGTACAGTGTTTAGTTATCAAGCAGCGTCTCCTGTGTTAAGTTCAAGTGTAAGTGTTAATATTACCATTATTCCCTCCTCCCCTCTTCCATTTTTTCTCTTTCCTTCTCCTCTCTCCCCTCCTCCTCTTTACCCTTCCGTCCTTTTCTTTTCTTCACTATCCTCTCTCTTTTCCTCCCTCCCTCCATCCATCTTTTTCTCCAGCCTTCCTCTCTCCTTCTGCCCTTCCGTCTTCTTCTGTGTCCTTTCTCTCTCTCTTCTTTCACACACACACACACACACCCACACACACACACACACTGTCCTGCCTGGGGAGGGAGCTGACTGCCTGATATAGGTTACATACCAGGGGTCCGCCCGTGGCTTGGCCCGGGGGTCCTGCCCTCCTACCAGTGGGGATCACGACTCAGGGGGCCCTCCAGACACGACGTGTGCCCCCTGGGTCCTCCTGGCCTAAGGGGGCGCCTCCTGATATGACAAGTTCCCCCTAAGTACCGCTGGTCCGCTCAACCACCCCAGGGGGAGTGTGTCATATACTCACCCAGGGGAGGGGAGCGGATTGAGAAATTCTTCCCTCCCGTCTCTCTTCCCCTTCCACTCCTTTCCCTTCTTCCTCTCCCTCTCTCCTAGTCCTTCCACCCCTCCTCAGAAAAAAGTTAACAAAACAAGAGCTACCTCCCTCTCTCCCCCCTCTCTCCCCTCCCTCCCTCCCCCTCTCCCCTCCCCCTCTCCCCTCCTTCCTCCCTCCCCCTCTCCCAATAGGATAGATGCCACTGTAATGACACCTCCCTCCTTTCCCCTTCCCCTTAAAGGTAACTGGTAAGGTAGAGGCTCCCCCCCTAACCAACAAGGGATGGTAGCAATACCCCCTTAGGTGAAGCTTGTAATTGGAAAGGGAGGTTAATGAAGGGGAGAAAATGTTACCTCCAGCTTAAACAACTGAAAACTATTCCATATTAAGGTGATTGACTCATCACCCTTAAGCGGTATGTCACACCTTAAGCGGTATGTCACACCTTAAGTGGTATGTCGCACTGCAAGCTGTATGTCACACCTTCAGGGGAATGTGTCAATGAGATTATAAGCAGAGAGAGAGAGAGAGAGATCAAAGTGAAATACCAAGCACCATAAATACCACAGTTATACCCACAGTTATACCAGGAGTTATACCCACAGTTATACCCACAGTTATACCCACAGTTATACCCACAGTTATACCAGGAGTTATACCCACAGTTAGACCCACAGTTATACCCACAGTTAGACCCACAGTTATACCAGGAGTTATACCCACAGTTATACCCACAGTTATACCCACAGTTATACCCACAGTTATACCAGGAGTTATACCCACAGTTATTCTCTGATCACACTGCTATGGTAAGAGATGGTAATGAAGAGAGTTAGCTTGTTATACCCTACAGCATTATTAGACTGTGATTATGTGCTGTGTCGTGTGACCTATTGTGTGTGTGTGTGTGTGTGTGTGTGTGTGTGTGTGTGTGTGTGTGTGTGTGTGTATTTATTGTCTTGTCTCTATGTAAATAAGTGGTGGGAAAGGTTTCTTAACATATGCATGACTAGATTACAGTTAAGTGCTAATTCGTACGTGTTAACATTCACTCTTTAATCACCCTAATTACGTGTATCACTCCCTAATCACCTAATTGACCCCATAATCACCCTAATTACATGTATCACACCCTAATCACCTAATTCACCCTCTAATCACCCCATACGCGTTTAGAACATTGAGCGAAAGAGTCTAGTGGTTGGTGTGTGAAGAAGGCAGAGTCGTGTACCATGAGTAGCAGCCAACTGTGTTTACAAGGGCCTGGAGGAGACGGCTGAGAGTTTCATTTAGCTGTCTAACCTCGGGGGATCTCACAGCCCTCCCCCAGGCCCTGCCCCCGAGCTTCTGTGAGAGGTGGTGGGGGGGGGGGGGGTGGGGGGGGGGGGGGGGGTTGGTGAGGGGGAAGGGTTAGCTGTCTCTGGAGCCTACACACACACACACACACACTCACATACACACAGACACGCACATACACACACAACATTCCCTTGAGGTTGGGGGAAGGAGGAGGTTAGGGTGATGGAAGTTGTGGTCTCCCCTCCCCTAACACGGGAGGGTACAGGTGGCAGCATTAGAGGGTCGGGGGGAGAGAAAGGGACAGACAGACAGACAGACAGACAGACAGACAGACAGACAGACACCGAAAGAGACAGACAGACAGTAGACCACCACCGACAAGTATCCCTCTTATCCATCCCCCACCCCACCCCCCACCCCCCCTCCCCCGCTCCCCTACTCCACCTCCTCCTCGTTTCCCTTTTAATCCTCCTAATCTCTTTCCTCTCCCTTTCATACTCTTCCCCCACTCCTTCCCATCTCTCCCCTCCTCCTCCTCCTCTTCCCCATCTCCCTCCTTCCTTCTCCTTCTCCCCCATCTCTTAATTCTCGTTTGTTGACACTGGTACACCCTCAGTGACAAATAACCCTCCTCCCCTCTCTCTCTCTCCCCCTCTCTCTTTCGACCCTCTTCTCCCACTCTCTTTCCCCTCCTCTTCCTGCTCCTCCTTTCCCTCTTCCTCTCCTTCCCTCCCTCTTCCCCACCATCCTCCTCACCTTCTCAATCTTTTCCAATTTGTGTCTCAATTTCTCACCCTTTCTCTTTCTCACCATTTCTTGTAGTTTTACTTCACAAGTTTACAATTATTATAATTTTACCCATTTCCATTTTTCTCGTTGGTTTTCTTTCGCTCTTCTACATCACTTAACCATCATTATTTTATTATTATTATTATTATTATTATTATTATTATTATTATTATTATTTTAATTATCATTATTATTGCTATTATTATTTTTTTTTAATCATTATTATTGCTATTATTATTATTATTTTTATTATTGTTATTATTATTATTATTATTATTATTATTATTATTATTATTATTATTATTATTATTATTATATTATTATCATTGTTATTATTGAAATGTTTAACTAATTGATCCTTCGTCACCGTTTTAAGTCAAGTAATATTTAAAAATTTCATATTTTTTTTTACACATTCACTTTCATTATTTAATTTATACCTTTGTGATAGGATTTTTATTTTTAATTTATTTATATTTTTTTAATCCATCGACTTAGTTTTTGTTTCATTAATGTCTGGGGCAGTTAATAAATTCTTTATGTTACGTTGTTATTATATGAATTGTGGTGGTGGTTGTTGTGGTAGCGGAAGTGGTGATGGTGATGTTGGTTGGTATGGTGGTTGTGGTTATGGTGGTAGTGGTGGTAGCAGTGATAGTAGTAGTTTTTTGTAGTAATCGTGGTTGTAGTGGGTGGGAGGGTAGTGGGGAGGAGGATCGTAGTGAGGGAGGGAGGAGGATGTGGTGAGGGAGGGAGGAGGAGATGTGAGTGAGGAGGGAGGAGGATGTGAGGTGAGGAGGAGGAGGATGTGAAGTGAGGGAGGGAGGGAGGATGTGGTGAGGGAGAGGGAGGAGGATGTGAGGTGAGGGAGGGAGGAGAGATGTGGTGGGGAGGGAGGAGAGATGTGAGGTAGGGGAGGCAGCCCAGTGTCTTGAGTCATTCTTACCCTCCCTCCTGGACACACCCTGAGAGGCACTTGGGACACTTCACTCTTCAATGCACTCATGTCGAGCACTTCCTCCATACCACCCCTCACATGGGTATGTTCTTCGTCTTAACACACACACACACACACACACACACACACACACACACACACACACACACACACACACACACACACTCCCACGCTCACACGACAATGAGGGGGGAGGGTAGGTGTTTGTGTGATAAATTTGCCCTTTTACCGCCGAGCAGAGGTTGAGGCGGTGGTAAGTAGAGGTGCGTCGGGAGGGAGGGAGGGAGGCCGGCGGTGTTGGACGTACATTCCTGGCGGCCAGTGGGTGCGCCCCGGGGCCTGCCCACCGGCCCACACGCACATGTCCACTTACACCTATACACACATAACCATACATACATGTACATATCCACAGACAGCTACAAGTCAGAGTGAAGCTACGATTGTCATCATGTTAAAAATCAGGTCCATTTTGGTGCGTTATTTACTGTTATTTGGACACAAGTCTGGTAGATACGCCAAATATTCTCACATGGTACGCCACCTTCCTCCCCCGGCACCCTGGTGAAGATCTGTGATGGTGTCAGTCAATCGATACGAGGAATAACCTGTAGCTGTAGGCAGGTCAGGTTGGGTGGTGTAAATGAGTCAGGTGACAAGACTCTATGAAATGGCACAACAAACAAATAATAGAACTACTCGACGTCCCTTCATTACCTGGAGGTTTTTTGTCCCCCAGGTGACTACGGTGTGGGAGGACCTTCATGGCTCCCCTCTCCCACTCCTCTCCCTCTACCCGTCGCCTCTCTCTCCTTTCTGTCTACCTGTCGCCTCTCGCTCCCTGTCGCCTCTCGCTCCCTGTCGCCTCTCGCTCCCTGTCGCCTCTCGCTCCCTGTCCCCTCTTGCTCCCTGTCGCTTCTCGCTCCCTGTCGCTTCTCGCTCCCTGTCGCTTCTCGCTCCCTGTCGCTTCTCGCTCCCTGTCGCTTCTCGCTCCCTGTCGCTTCTCGCTCCCTGTCGCTTCCCCCTGCTCACCATCTCTCTCTCACCTGCTCGCCTCTCAACTCCCTGTCCCTCTGCTTGCTACCTGTCGCTTTCTCGCTCCCTGTCGCCTCTCTCTACACCTGTCGCCTCTCGCTCCCTGTCGCCTCTCTCTACCTGTCTCCTCTCGCTCCCCTGTCTTGCCCTGCTCCCTGTCTCTCTCTACATGCCTCTTGCTGCCTGTCGCTTCTCACTCTGTCGCCTCTCTCTACCTGTCACCTCTCGCTCCTGTATGCCCTCTCCCCTGTCGCCTCTCGCTCCCTGTGCTTAACCTGTCGCCTCTCTCTACCTGTCGCCTCTTGCTCCTGTCGCTTCTCGCTCCTATGCCTCTCTCTACCATCACCTCTTGCTCCCCTGTCCTTCTGCTCCCTGTCGCCTCTCTCCCCACCTGTCGCCTCTCTCTACCTGTCTTATCTCGCTCCCTGTGCCTCTTACATACTGTCCTCTGAGTGCTTTCCCTTTATGTATTTATGCCGTCTTTCATCCTTGTCATATCTCTTAGAGCTTCCTCCACATTCCTCTCCCCGTCGTGTCCCTCTACTTCCTGTAGCATCTCTCTCTCTCTCTCTCTCTCTCTCTCTCTCTCTCTCTCTCCGCCTATGTCTCTCCTCATTAATCTCTGTCCTCACCCTACATTGCTCCCCACGTCGCATCCTTTTTAGAAAGAGAGTGTCGGGTGTGTGGGGAGTGGTTGATCTGAAACTCCTCCCTAAGCCTCGTCCCTCCCCACCTCGTCCCCCCCTCGTCTTGTGGTCTTGTCCCCCTCGTCCCCTCCTCCTCCTCCTCCTCGTCCTCTGGTCTGGTGTACAGGTCGTCCGCTGGGAGAGAGTCATACATCGGTGTGGGACAGAAGTTTATGTCCTCCATACCCTGAGCGTGTGTTGGTAAGTGAAGCCTATCTCCTCACAGACATAGCTCTTCCTTGTATCTATTTTCCTCCTTTGCATCTCCCCCTCCCCTCCTCCCCATCCCTTCCCTCCCCCTTCCCCTGCTGGCTATATAAAACCCTCACCTTCACAGCTCTATACTGGGGTGCGGTGTTAGAGGCGTTATGATGCATTTTTTAAGTGTGATTCTCGACATATTTTGACAGTTCAGTGTAACATTATCATCTCCCGGTGTTCTGAGTTAATTTATTTGTTATTTATTTTTTTCCTTTCGTGTTAAAAGATAGATTATTTATTAGGGCTTTTATTTATTATTATTATTATATTTTTTTAGACTTACCATCGTCATTCTCTTCTATATTAAGTCACGTGATCCATTGATATACATAGATAATACTGATGAAATAAATAATTTACTGTATACTTGTAAGTCATTGATGTGTATAGGAAATATAATGTTTATCGCTTGAGTCTCCTGCAGGAAGGTGTTAGACGGTGTTAATAAAAGATGAAAGTTGGTGGATGGTTTAATTATTTCGCTATAGTAATTATGTACTTTTTGTTGTGAAATATTAACTGTTGATTATTTTCTGATTAAATGACGAAAACATAACATTCTGGATCATGTGAAGATTAGACACCCCAGCTTATTTGATTTATTTCACCTGTTAATTAAACACCCTAACGTTACCTGGGGGTTAGGTTAGGTAAGATTACATTAGGTTTGGTGAGATTTAATTTAGGTTATGTTAGATTAGATTAGGGTAGGTTAAATTAAGTAATATTAAGTTAGGTTGGTTAATCTTAAGGTAAAATAAGCTAGGGTGTCTAAACTTCAAGTGACCCAAGCACTACGGCCTATAAGATACTTTTGACATTAACTAGCCAGGTGTGTCACTGGAGCGATGACACACCTGTACTGTTGTTTCTCACACTACTGAGGTCGATGTAACAGCTTGAGGTGGTGACAGTGGTGCTGAGCTGTACTGTACCTCGGAAGTACAGTACAGACATAAAATCTAGTAATGGTGTGTTGACTTAAGCTGACATGTTAATGTTAATTTAAGCTGACATGTTACTGTTAATTTAAGGTGACATGTTACTGTCAATTTAAGGTGACATGTTACTGTCAATTTAAGCTGATATATTACAGTTAATTTAAGCTGACTTGTTACTGTAAAATTAAGCTGACATGTTACTGTTAATTATGTTACTGTTAACTTCAGCTAATATGTCACCGTTAAATTAGTCTAACACCATAAATATTAACACCATATATGTTGCTAAAAATGTTAACTCGACTTACAATAACACAAAAACAATTTTGATTTGTTCTGATATAAGTCACGTGGTGGTTGTTTAAACGTTCAATAACGTGTTGTTAAACTACCGCAGGTGATAAATTGCGGTTGTGACTGCGGCTGCTGCACACCGCTACTGACGACGTGTGAGAGATGTGTCAGCAACCCCTCGTGGTGGTTTTATTTGCCTCTGTACAGGTAAGTTTGGACTCACCTGTTGTAATTAACTCTACAAAATGACAAGGTTTGGATTTTTAGTTATTGTTTTTAAAGATATACAATTTGTAGAAGATAATGTGATAATATAAAAGGTATATACTGTACAATGAAACCTCCATATACCGAACACCTCTCTCCATATGACGTAGCCACTTGACCCCTGAGCAGTTGCTTCAAGTATATAAGGGATTCATTCGTCCTAACTTGGAGTACTGCTCTCATGTCTGGGGTGGCTCTTCTGTCCAACTGTTAGATAGGGTGGAATCAAAGGCATTTATCTTATTAACTCTTCTCCTTTAGTCAATAATCTCTCTTCCCTTTCTCCTCGCCACAATGTTGTTTCACTCTCTCTTTTTTATCGGTACTTTAACAGGCAATGTTCGGTGAATTTGGCATCCTGTGTACCGCCGGCAAGGCCGTGGGCTCGTAACACTCGTCTTGCCCGCGGTGCCCACGTTTCTGTGTGGATGTCGGTCACACTAGAATAACCCGTTATGGTACATCCTTCTTTCCTCACACAGTCAAACTGTGGAATCTTTTGCCTTCTTCTGTGTTTCCATACTCATACAATCTGTCTCACTTCAAAAAGCTGGTTTTCCGTCATTTTCGTGGTGTAGATTAATATAGTCTTTTCTCTTCTATTTATAATTTCTTTTTATTCTTATTTTTTGCCCCTCCCCCCCCCTGGCCCCGTTGTGGGTCAATGACCTGTGCCCGGGTAAACAATTATCCGTAAAAAAATTATATATATATATATATATATATATATATATATATATATATATATATATATATATATATATATATATATATATATATATATATATATATATATATATATATATATATATATATATAACGGACTCCTCTATATATAACGGACTCCTCTCTCCATATAAACCGTTCAATGGAGTGTTTCGCATATAACATCTATGGGAGGTGATTGACTGACGATAAATCATGATACCTGAAGACAGACATACGTACACATTCAAACAGGCACACAGACAGACATACGTAGACATACAAACAGGCACACAGACAGACATACGTACACATAAAGAAACAATGACAGACACATAGACTGACAGACAGACATACAAACAAGCATACACACAGACATACAAACAGGAATACAGACAGACAGAATGACATAGACATACACAGACAGACAGCAAAACATGTAATTAGAGGGTAATTAGTAATGAATAAACGTAATAATAGAGACAGAGAAAGGAGAGGAGGAAGGTAATAGCAAAAAAAGGTGACAATTAGGATAAAATAAGAGGAAAGGGAGAAATTGGAGAAGAGAGAGAGAAAATAATAAGAATGTGGAAAAAGAGTAGGTATATAGAGAACGGGAAGAGAGAGAAAGAGGGAAAGATCACGAATGAAAATGAATACTGGGAAAAGAGAGATAAAGATAAATAAGATAAAAGAAGAAAGAATGATAGAAATTAAAGAGGGTGAAAGAAGTTAAAGATAAAGTAAGGTGAAAGACGAACAGAGAAAAACCGAAGAAAGAGTAATAATTAAAGAATGAAGTGAATCGAGAGATAGGAGGGAGGTGAATGTAGAAGTGAGGGAAAAAAGAGAGAAATGGAAACGAAAGAAAGGTTTAAAGATAACGACGGAGGAAAACGGGAAAGACAAAGAAATCAGGGAGAAAATGCAGTAGAGAGTAGACACACACACACACTCACACACACTCACACACACACACACACATGGAAGAGATGGAAAAACGTCAACAATCAGAGAGAACCGAAAACGGGGAAAAATAAGTGAGGGAAAACTAAAGTAATTTCCCCACTGGGTGTGTGTCAGCGTTCCCCCAGGCACTATATGCGGACTGTGCAGCTCCTTGGAAAATTCATAGTTGTAGGAAAGACACACACTTGCCACACACACACACACACACACACACACACACACACACACACACGTAACAACCAACTTCATGTGTAAAAACCTACTTTCCAATCCAACTATTCTCTTTACATGCTCTGCGGTGAAAGCCATTGTCTAAGAGCCCTTGTGAACCTTGCGTGGCACTCTTAGGTTATATTATGTGTACAGGTACAGTAGGTCACCTGGCTCATTATGATTCACCTGAAGAATGGCCCCCCCTCCCCCACCTCTCTCTCTCTCTCTCTCTCTCTCTCTCTCTCTCTCTCTCTCGTTTATTATTTCACCTCCTCTAGTAGATTAAACCTACCTCTCTAGTGAGTTAACCTATTACCTCTCTAGTGAGTTAACCTATTACCTCTCTAGTGAGTTAACCTATTACCTCTCTAGGGAGTTAACCTATTACCTCTCTAGTGAGTTAACCTATTACCTCTCTAGTGAGTTAACCTATTACCTCTCTAGTGAGTTAACCTATTACCTCTCTAGGAAGTTAACCTATTACCTCTCTAGGAAGTTAACCTATTACCTCTCTAGGAAGTTAACCTATTACCTCTCTAGTGAGTTAACCTATTACCTCTCTAGTGAGTTAACCTATTACCTCTCTAGTGAGTTAACCTATTACCTCTCTAGGAAGTTAACCTATTACCTCTCTAGTGAGTTAACCTATTACCTCTCTAGTGAGTTAACCTATTACCTCTCTAGTGAGTTAACCTATTACCTCTCTAGTGAGTTAACCTATTACCTCTCTAGTGAGTTAACCTATCACCTTTGATTAATTACCTCCTCGTTTAAACTGTTTCTCTTACTCTATTCACTAAATTAATTAAGACTGTACAAGGATTTCCTCCCTCTAGTTCTATCTAATTACACTCTTAATCATGCGGTTATATTTACTTGGTTTAATGAGCATATAATTAATTTCCTGTGAGTTTTATGGCTCGATGTTGCCCAGACACACACACACACACACACACACACACACACACTGATAAACAAGTGTAATATTGTTGGAACCGTTTTTTTTTTTTAGAAGTGTTAAATGAAGATGGAAAATAGTAAGCAGAGAGAGAGAGAGAGAGAGAGAGAGAGATTTAGAACTAGACCGAGAGAGAAAATTGATGAAAATACGAGAATAGAAAAGAAAGAAGAATAACCAAGGAACGTATGAATTCAAGAAAAAATGAAAAAAAAAGAAGCAGAAATAGCGAAAAGACTAGAAACAGGACGAAAGAAAGAGAAAGAAATGTATAGACAAAGTAGAGGAGAGAAAGAAAAAGGTAGAGAGAAAACAGAGAAAGCGAAAGAGAGAGAAGACAAAAGAAAGAGAGATAAAGCAAAAGAAAGAGAGAAATCGAACAAAGCAATATACAAGTAGGAAGAAATCGTATTTGTCTCCCCTCCTCTCCTCCTCCTCTCCCCCTCCTCCTCTCCCCCTCCCCTCCTCCTCCTCCTCCTCCCCACCACCTCCTCCTCCTCCCCCTCCTCCTCCCCCTCCTCCTTCTCCTCCCGCCTCCTCCGCCTCCTCCTCCTCCCCCCTCCTCCTCCCTCTTCCTCCTCCCCCTCCCTCCTCCTCCTCTTCTCCTCCTCCTCTTCCTCCTCTCCTCCTGTTGGCTTCGTTGCATCAGGGAGAAAAAACGTGAAATCCGACACCAATTACAGTGTTTCAATATGACCCTCTGTGTAACCTTCTCGCCCCGTGACCCCTCCTCACCCTGACCCTCCTGAGTCCTGATCTCTCTTCCCCCTGATCTTCATCCCTGATCCCTCATAATCCTGAGTCCTGACACCACTATCCCCTGATCTTCATCCCTGACCCTCCATACTTCTGAGCCCTGTCCCCTCTTCCCCCTGATCTCCACCCCCAGTTCTGCGACTCATGAGTCTGACCCTTCTCCTTTGTGCCCTCATACTCCTGAGTCCTGACACCTCTTCCCCCTGATCTCCACCCCTGATCTCTTATAACTCATGAGTCCTAATCCTTCCCCCCCTGACCCCTCATACTCCTGAATCCTGACCTCTTTTTCCCTGACCTCTCATACTCCTTACCTCAACCTTTGACACCCTCATACTTCTGAGTCCTAATCCCTCTTCCCCCTGACCTCCTCCCCTATCCCCTATTCCCCCTGACCCCTCATACCCCTGACCTCCTCCCCTGACCTCTCCTCCCCCTGACCCAATAAATAGAGAAAAATAATGAAATACGAAGAAAGGAAGAAAGAACTAGGAGAGAAAATTAATTGCTAATCTTGGGAGGTCAGAGGTGTCTTAATTAGTTAAATATAATTAGCATTTGTTAAACACCGCCAATTAGTGTGATTCTGGTAATTAGGAAGCAGTAATGACTAACCTGTCTGATGAGATTTACTCGTATAATTGGCCCTAAGAAACAGATGATTGTTATTAGACCTGAACCATGGAGGGGGGATGTTCGCCTTGAAGCTCTCTCTCTCTCTCTCTCTCTCTCTCTCTCTCTCTCTCTCTCTCTCTCTGTTTCCTTGTCTGCAAATCAAAATTCATATGACCAATTGGCTCGTTAGATATACTACCTACAGTACTAGCATGACCACTGAAAACTATTGCATGTAGACTTTTGGGTGACATTATAAGAAAAAATTTACCACCACTTCCTGGACGTTAACTCTCTCTCTCGAAAGTTCCCAGAAAAGTTTAAGCCCGTGTACTGTTTATTAACATGTTGAAATTACGACCCCTGGAAAGGTTAATCCTTATATAATTATTTAACCCTGAAATTAGTCAGAGAAAAGTTAACCCCAGATAATATGCCGAAGGAAATTATATCCCCCCGAGAGTCAACAATCCGCCTTCCCTAAAAATGAAGGAAGATCCCAAATGAAATTAGCCCGAGAGGAAATTAAGGCCCTGATAATTAGCTCTTCAGGAAATTGCCCCCTCCCCCTGAGAGCAAGTAACTCCTACTCCCCTGAAAATGAAGGAGGTCCCCGTGAACAGTGACCCCCCCGAGGCACAGATCAATCCGTGAAGACCATCGTGGAGGTGGAGAGAGAGGCTCCTACCCGTCGTTAGCTCAAGACGGTGTTAAAGGGCCGAGGAAGAGGCCTCCTTCCTGGTCCTCTAAGTCATGCTACGCTGCACCTCCCCCCTGCCTCTGTGCTCACATAGCTGCGGTGGCGGAGGAGGAGGAGGTGGTGGATGTGTTGCAGCTACTGGAGGATGGGGAGGTGCTGGGGAGGTGTTGCAGGTACTGGAGGATGGGGAGGTGCTGGGAGAGGTGTTGCAGGTACTGGAAGAGAAGGAGGGGAGATGCTAGGAGAGCGATGCAGGTACTGGAGGATGGGGAGGTGCTGGGAGAGGTGTTGCAGGTACTGGAAGAGAAGGAGGGGAGATGCTAGGAGAGGAATGTTGGGTGCCTGGAAGAGAAGGAGGGGAGGTGCTGGGGGAAACGTTGCAGGTACTGGAGAAGGAGGGGAGGTGCTGGAGAGCGTTGCAGAATGCTGGAGAGGGAGGAGGAGGGAGGTGCTGGAGGAGAGGTGCTGCAGGTGCCTGGAAGAGGGGAGGAGGGGGTGCTGGGAGAGGGTGCAGGTACTGGAGGAGGGAGGAGGGGAGAGGTGCTGGAGGTGTTGCAGGTACTGTGGAGGAAGAGGAGGGAGGTGCTGGGAGGAGTGTTGCAGGTACTGGAGGGGAGGTGCAGATGTTGGGTGCGGAGAGTTGAAGTACTGGGGAGGTGCAGGTACAGTCCCCTTCACAAGTGAGTTTACAGCGGCTCGTCAGATTTTGTGCAGTGTGGCCGCCCTGTGTGTGATGTTTACATTCGACAGAAGGAAACTCGCAATAGGAATAAAATTAAAACAATATTAAGGCAAATCTTTCAATGATAATGATTTGTGGAATATTATTATGACGAGACCCTGTAAACGCACGAGTGAAGGGGACTTTACATACCATAACGTCTGCCGTACGCGATAGTAGTACACTCCCTTCCTGCAACACTGAGAGCCTCCTCCTCCATCATCAGGGGTGGAGGATCAGGGTGTGGAGGGTCAGGGTGCGGAGGGTCAGGGTGTGGAGGATCAGGGTGTGGAGGGTTAGGGTGTGGAGGATCAGGGTGTGGAGGGTCAGGGTGTGGAGGATCAGGGATGGAGGGTCAGGGCGTGGAATTTATTATATACTCGTATGTGTCCCCCACCCAGAGTCAACACCTCGATGCCTCGTGTGAATGCTCCAAGTTGACCCGTGTTGACCTAAGCTCCGGGAGTGACATTGGCCAACCTGGAAATAAACAGTGACCCGGGAGATAGAATGGGTGAGTGTGTGGGTAGAATGTGGTGAAAGATAAGTGAGTGTAATACGTTGAAGGGGTGAACAGTATGAAGGAAAATAGACTGGGAACGTCAGATAACATTGTGTTTACCTGGATGTAATTAAGGTGTGCGGGTATGTCGAGCGAGTCACAGTGTGGGAATCAGTAATGCGTACGTGTTATATCTGTGATTGTTAACTCTGACTACCCGCACCTCCCTACCAAATTTCAATTCTTATCTTAAAAGCTCTGGAAATGCATATGAACACACACACACACACACACACACACACACACACACACACACACAGATCCTGATAACATTGTTTCCTTAAAATTGCTAGAATGTATGAACCATGGGACTACTGAGTCTAAATGGATCCAACTACAGCTACACATATGAAGATGTTTGGACTAGACCACCTGTACAAAGTTTGAGACACAACAGCGCTCCCTGCCACCCTGGCGGGACAGCCCTTCGATATCACAATACCGACGTATCCGCCTAAAAAATTAATTATACAAAGCATTTATCTCCAACACACTGCCAAATTGAGAGTTTGAACACATACACACTGACTGATGATAATATCACACAGACCATCTACACTGATGGATCTCTAAACACCGCCTGTGAGGCTGGAAGTGCTATTGTTAGGACTCAACCTGACGGTAATATAATTGAGAAAGGAGTTAGAATTAACAACTGGGCATCCACTCTACAAACTGAATTAGTTGCCATACTCACAGCTATTAAATTCATTGAAACCACTGTTACTGACAGTCTCATCATCACTGACTCTCTATCCTCACTACTTGCCCTTGTACCCTCGACTCAGGTTGTCACGCTCTTGTCTCTGAAGCCAGACACAAATATGCGTCTTGTTGACCGGGGTGTCAGGGTCAAACTGTTGGATCCCCTCACATAGGCCTCATAAAACATGACAGAGTTGATGCCTCGCCAAACTCGCGCAACAAAGACACCGTTGAATACAATTTGGGTCTGTCAAAAAGAACCCTTAAAACTGTAATTAAAAGAACTTATTGATGAGTTTCACGCAAGTAGACAAGTGCAAACAGGCACTAGTCGATCCATAGGTTACGATGAGAGTGTATCATGAAACATGTATATGGAGCAAGTAACAAGATCACTAGATTACAAGATGTTGTGTAAACCGCTAGATTAAGGTTAGGATAAGTACTGGCAGTATGTTCTCAAGATGTAAACAAAATTAATGTAAAGTGTGTGGCCATAACATATGGCCACACTTGAACACTACGCCTCGACTGTGTGAAGATAGAACCTTTAGGGACAGGTCCAAGCACACTGTGTGTGAAATGGCACAACACTTCATCTCTAATGGCAAGATAGCCGACATATTAAGATTGTATCCACTTTTTTGCACTTAGTAACTATATCAATTCTCATGTACCGAACCAAATACGCAATGTGCTTGAATACCTCTCACGTAAATGTGAATAACAAAGTGTGAGGCCAGACATACTGCCCCACACGCCTGTACTCACGCATTTGTGAATAAGTTACCCTTTATGTATAGAACTAAACAAATTATGTAAATGAAATACTGTGTAACTTTCAGTGCCATAATATCCTGACAACGGGGGTTAATTATTATGACCCTTTGTAAACCCTACTCTGTAATCCTTTTGCGCTACCGCTCACAGGATGAGTGTGGGGTGCACAATAAAGTAGCCGCTGCAAGCGGCAAAATCAAAATCAATCACACACACAGGGTATCAGGAAAAACTTGATGGAGTCGGATTTTGTGTTAAAGTTGTTAGTAGTGAAGATGGTCAGCATATAGAGTACAGCAGTAAAATTGTTATGAGCGTAATGTTGTTGTTTTGAGCAGAGAGCCTAGAGTTTGTGTGTGTGTGTGTGTGTGTGTGTGTGTGTGTGTGTGTGTGTGAAGGAGGAGAGGGGTGGGGGTGATTAAAGAAGCAAAATCATTTACTGTTTACATAGCGTACAGAGAAGGAGTGCACACACACACACACAGAAAAAACAGATAAATAGCATAAATAT
This sequence comes from Homarus americanus, assembly GCF_018991925.1. Classification (NCBI taxonomy): domain Eukaryota; kingdom Metazoa; phylum Arthropoda; class Malacostraca; order Decapoda; family Nephropidae; genus Homarus; species Homarus americanus. Next base: position 114,600 of record NW_024755293.1, read on the forward strand.
TAGGTAAACACACTTGAGAACTGGACCCAAGTGTAGGAAACATGAAACAGACTGTGTGATGTTGTGCACTAGTGAGGGGCAGCAGGGGGAGGGGCAGCAGGAGGAGGGGCAGCAGAAGGAGGAGAGGCAGGACCTGTGTTATACGAGGCCCCGGGAGGTATTCTATGTTGGAAGGATTTGTATATCGAGGGTAAATGTGTTAAAGGTGTTTGATTAATTTAAGGTATTAAGATAGATGAATCCAATATATACTTAGAACTCTACCTATGATTTTAAAATGTTAAGAAAACAATCCGGTATTTCTTCCTGGGGACCAATACCAATGAATGGACTCGGTATATACATTCGTGAAGACCATTATTGACGAGTGAACAGTGTGAGTTTAAATATATAAGGGGATTATATAGTTTAATTAAGCCTCAGTTATTCTCACCACTATATGCATATATGTACCTTATATGCGACGAGTTTATATCTCAGAAGAAGAAAAAAACGAGAAACGAAAAGAAAAAAAAATCCTGATACGTTAACTTCAGAATCATAACCCAAAACTTAGCAAATATAAACACGACTTCAGGAGAGAGAGAGAGAGAGAGAGAGAGAGAGAGAGAGAGAGAGAGAGAGAGAGAGAGAGAGAGAGGATCAGTATATCATATCAGCTTCAGAAGGAATTTTTGAAAATGGAAAATGAATGTTTGAATAAGGTTTGATATGGTCTTAGGGGGGGTTGTGTTAGTAGTTAAGAGGATAAAGTTAAGTTGTAGTACGTGAGGCTACAGTTAAGTTGTGGTACGTGAGGATAAAGTTAGGTTGTGGTACGTGAGGATAAAGTTAGGTTGTGGTACGTGAGGATAAAGTTAGGTGGTGGTACGTGAGGATAAAGTTAGGTTGTGGTACGTGAGGATAAAGAAGGGTACGAGATAAAGTTAGGGGTGGTGGTACGTGAGGATAAAGAAGGGTACGAGGATAAAGAAGGTAGGTACGTGAGGATAAAGTTAGGTTGTACGTATGATAAAGTAGGTGGTGGGGTACGTGAGGATAAAGTTAGGTACGTGAGGATAAAGGTGGTGGGTACGAGGATAAAAGTTAGGTTGTGGTACGAGGATAAAGTTAGGTGGTGGTACGTGAGGATAAAGTTAGGTGGTGGTACGTGAGGATAAAGTTAGGTGGTGGTACGTGAGGATAAAGTTAGGTTGTGGTACGTGGGGATAAAGTTAGGTGGTGGTACGTGAGGATAAAGTTAAGTTGTGGTACGTGAGGATAAAGTTAGGTTGTGGTACGTGAGGATAAAGTTAGGTGGTGGTACGTGAAGATAAAGTTAGGTGGTGGTACGTGAGGATAAAGTTAGGTTGTGGTACGTGAGGATAAAGTTAGGTTGTGGTACGTGAGGATAAAGTTAGGTTGTGGTACGTGAGGATATAATAGTTAAATAATTATTATAAACATCGAAATTACTGAATATCGAAATCGACGAAGATGTTTACAATGTTTTTATTTACAGGACGATTTTGACACAGGAGGAGTGATTAGCGCGAGTTACCTGTGTGAAAAGGTAGGTACTCGGAAGTATCTTATTGCTGTTAATGTTAAATGGAAGAGCTTGATGTTAAAAATGTTAAAAGTAGAATATAAACAGGAGATATTTTATTGTGTTTATCAGTAATTAGTTTCTTTCTGTGGTTTATCATACGTGGAGTGATGTTGCCGTCTTGTGTGGCTATTCTTTTGTACTGTTGTTCGTGTTTTGGGGGGGTTATTTTCTTAAGATAATTCGATAATGGTTTAACTCACTGGTTTAAGATATCGTACAAAATATTTCCTCGGTTTGCCCTTTTGTTTTTAAGGTCTTTGGGTTTATTCTTGTTTTATAGTCACAAAATATATAAACATGATAAAGTAATATAAATATATGAAATAAAAAAATTATAGATGCGAAATAGAAAATGAGATGCAGTGATTATTATACGAGTTTTCTCTTGTAACTTATTTCGGTGATATGCGTCAATTACATCAATTTAAAGGAAGTTGTAATAACGAAGGTGATTTAAGAGTGATCAAGAGTTGGGTCAACTGTTGGCTGATTATATTGTTCCCAGTCAGTCAGTCAAAGAGCTATTCAGTTAGCCAGTCAGTTAATCAGTCATTTAGTCGGTCGGTGAGTGAGGGAGTCAAACAGTCAGTCAGTCAACATACAGTAGGAAGGTGTACAGCTGACTGACTCAACTATTGTTTTTATTCGAAACAGTTAATGATGTTGGGGTGATGTTTACTTTTATTGAGTAAATAAGTGACAGGTGTGGGGACTCACCTGGACGACTCAGTATTAATATAACATCATAACATCAACACCAAAGACCAAAAATAACATTGAAGATACAAAATGCGATATATACTGTATATATTGGTACACACACAGACCAGTTCCTGTCAGTGTCCAGCTGGGCTCCCTGTGTTCTCCTCCCTGCCTGGCCGTCCACTCTCCCACACGCCCACCTGGTTGTCCTTTCACACGCTCACCCATACCACGCTGGCCCACGCCCAGCCGCCGCCCACCCACGGCTCAAACGAAGTATAAGGCCACAAAGTCGGCAGCCAGCCACAAGAAAGGCCGATGACACGGCCGCCCTCATTAAAAGTGCATGCGCTTAATGCTAAGAAAATACACCAAGCGCAAAAACTCAGCGGTCGAAAATGAAATGCAAACATGGGATGCTTTCAGATGTTGTGCCGAGGAAGGGTAGTGACGGTGCAATGTAGAATATCAAAGGAAAGTAGATACGTGTAGAAGCCAGTACAGATGGGTACGTTTAAACCAACCGCATAAAACTTGGACTGTGGTCAAAAAGTGTGAACGCCGGAGAGCAAACGGTGAGCTACACCCCAGCACCAGGCTGTAAGCTG
>NW_024755293.1:122500-150724 GCF_018991925.1 Homarus americanus
AAAAACAATTAATCAACACGATAAAACCTTAATTAGGATTATTTTTTTTTATTAAAACTAAAAAAAAATATTAATAAGAAAAGGAAAGGTAATTAAAAACACAAACTTTAATTAAAACAACAAAACTAATTAGCTTTAAAAACTCTCAATTACCGGAATCAGGTTTCGTATATAATCATTAAAACCTAACCTAACCTAACCTAACCTAACCTAACCTAACCTAACCTAACCTAACCTACAGTAAGAGACAAAACTACTAGAATTACCATGAAAATAATCTGCGTGAAGAAAGAAAAAAAAAATATATTAAAAATTGTATAAATATTCTCTCTTTTTTTTCATCTGTTCCTTCCTCCCTTCCTTCCTTTCTTCCTCCCTTCCTTCCTTTCTTCTTCAGCCTCCTAAGAAAAATAAACCGTATAAACTACAATAAAGAATAAATGAGGCAAAAAACAAGAAAAATTGTAAAAAGGTGGAGATAAAAGAATTTGGGGAGTTTCAGAGATTCACACACACACACACACACACACACACACACACACACACACACACACACACACACACACACACACACACACACACACACACACACAAACACACACACACACACACACACACACACACACAGTATGAATAATTTATCTTTAAGGAACATTTGTCTATATCTGACTATGTATCAACCTGACTTTTTTATTGATTTTAATTTATTTTTTTTATTTTTTTTTTTGAGAAATATCGCAAAAAATAATTAATACGTAAATGTATGTAAATTGACCCCAAATGGAGTCTAGGTTAGGTTAGGTTAGGTTAGGTTAGGTTAGGTTAAGTTAGGTTAGGTTTAGGTTAGGTTAGGTTAGGTTAGGTTAGGTTAGGTTAGGTTATTTTAGGTTAGGTTAGGTTAGGTTAGGTTAGGTTAGGTTAAGTTAGGTTAGGTTTAGGTTAGGCTAGGTTAGGTAAGGTTAGGTTAGGTTAGGTTAGGTTAGGTAAGGCAGATTACGGTAACAATGATGGAGAATATATACCTGTTGGATATGTGTGGATGAGTGACGGTATACACGGTACCTACACCTTCTTAACACCTGCCACACCCATATACCTACACACTTCCCATATCTACACACCTCCCACATGTACACAACTCCCACATCTACACACCTCCCATATCTACACACCTCCCACATGTACACACCTCCCACTTGTACACACCTCCCACACCTACCCACCTTCCACATCTCCCACACATCTACACCTGTACACCTCCCGCAGCCTCGCATGCCGCAGCTCCGGGCCGGGAGAGTTAACAAGCTCTCGTGTGTCATTACCGCAGCTTGATTGCTAGGGTGTGCCGCAGCCAACGAGGGGCCCACAATCCCGCAGGCCAATCAACACCGCCGATCAAGCAACCAGCCGCAATCTTGTGGCAAAAGAGTTTGACATTTTGGCCTCTGTGTGTCCAGGGCGGCCGCATGCGACAAGAGCAGGGGGGGGGATGGGTGGGCATTACGTGTGTATAGAAAGGTCGCATGCGACGATGAGAGGGAGATCAGGTGGGTATCATGTACTGAAACAGCCAATGAAGCACCTACTGAAGCACCTACTGAAGCACCCACTGAAACACCCACTGAAACAACCACTGAAGCACCCAATGAAGAGCCTTCTGAAGCACCTACTGAAATAAAGTACCCACTGAAACACCCTCTGAAGCACCACCTCAAACACCCACTGAAGCACCTACTGAAAAACCCACCGTTCCCTAATGCATTTGTGGAGGACATACTCGTACAGAGAGAGAGGCCTCCCCCACCCAAATAATAATAATAATAATAATACTGTCGCTACACTGACCGATGGAGATAAAAGAAAGAAGAAATATATAAGTAAGTGAAGGAGAGAAGAAGAAAGAGAATTGGTGGGGAGGGGGAGGAAGCAAGGAAGAATGGGAAACGACCCCCTCCTCCTCCTCCTCCCCCTCCTCCTCCTCAACCCCCCTCCTCCTCCCCCCTCCTCCCGGCTTTGTGGTTTCTCCGCTTGACCCTCGACCTCACTAACATCCCCCTCCTCCCCTCTTCCCTCCCCTCCTCCTCACCCCTCTCCCCCTCCTCCTCCTCCCCCTCCAGCAGGATGTTGATCTGCTTGAGGATACTCGCACGAGCTTCCTGGAGGAGGAAAGGACGGGTCTTATGCTCTTACCATAAAAGATAGGCGCCACCCACAGGCAGGAGAACGCCAGGCGGTCTTGAGATTGCTCGTGCTGGCATTGGCGTTGTTTGTTGTGTGTGTGTGTGTGTGTGTGTGTGTGTGTGTGTGTGTGTGTGTGTGTGTGTGTGTGTGTGTGTGTGTGTGTGGTGTGTGTGTGTGTGTGTGTGTGTGTGTGTGTGTGTGTGTGTGAGTGTGTGTGTGTGTGTGTGTGAAGTGATCTTGTTTGTGTTGTGGTATTGTGTTCCTTTGTTGATGCTAGTTAACAGCCAATCAGACTATGGATGGATAGTTTACAAGCCAATTGGAGCTATGGACGGATGGTTGCAGCCGTCAGCTATGGATGGATAGTTAACAAGCCAATCAGACTATGGATGGATAGTTTACAAGCCAATTAGACTATGGACGGATAGTTTACAAGCCAATCAGCCTATGGATGGATAGTTTACAAGCCAATTAGACTATGGACGGATAGTTTACAAGCCACTGAGACTATAAATGAATAGTTTACAAGCCAATTAGCCTATGGATGGATAGTTTACAAGCGAATTAGACTATGGACGGATAGTTTACAAGCCACTGAGACTATAAATGAATAGTTTACAAGCCAATTAGCCTATGGATGGATAGTTTACAAGCCAATTAGACTATGGATGGATAGTTTACAAGCCAATCAGACTATAAATGGATAGTTTACAAGCCGATCAGACTATGGATGGATAGTCTACAAGCCACTCAGACTTTAGATGGATAGTTTACAAGCCAATCAGACTATAAATGGATAGTTTACAAGCCAATTAGCCTATGGACGGATACTTTACAAGCCAATCAGACTATAGATGGATAGTTTACAAGCCAATCAGATTATAGATGGATAGTGTACAAGCCAATTAGACTATGGACGGATAGTTTACAAGCCACTGAGACGACGCTAGGCTAGGTGAATAGTGGATAGTTTCACCCACCGAGACTAATCGACACACAGCTATCAACTTCTACAAACACTCACGGGTGAAGTTTTCTCTAAATGAACGAAACTAAATGGAATATCAACACGAATCAACACTCGAGGAATGAGGAGCCAAAGTGTTTCATATTTCTTCAATACTTTTTATTTTTGGAACTGATGATTAGGTTAGGTTAGGTTTCGTTTCGTTAGGTTAGGTTAAGTTAGGTTACTCTAGGTTAGGTTAAGTTTGGTTAGACTAGGTTTGATTAAATTAGGTTATGTTTTATTTGGTTAGGTTAGGTTAGCTTAAGGGTGATTAATCTTAAGGTAAAGTAAAGTGGAGGATAATCTTTAGTTAATCACATTTCACCACCACGATACAGCCTCACCCTCATTCCTGACGTATTAGTAATCCATTGCGGTATTTAAGTTGTCAGTTTTTTAAGTAAGAGTTAAATAATGTCTCAGGCGGCTGAACTCTTCTACCAGTATGTACAAGGTAATTAAAACCAGGTCATACTAGAGATGATTACGACAAGGGTTCCAGGTCCCCAGAGAGTCGTAAGTTGAATAAGATGACCTGAAGACTCGCTTTCCAAATTTATATAACTTGAAGATTAACCACCCAAATGCTGACCTAACCTAATGCTGACCTAACCTAGCCTAACCTAACCCTGATCTAACTTAACCTAACCTAATGCTAACCTAACTTAACCTAACCTAATGCTAACCTAACCTAACCTAACCCCCCAGGTAACGTTAGGTATGGTTATCCTCAGGTGCAATAAGCTAGGGGGAAGGGGATGGGTGTAAAATCTTCAGGTGATCTGCTAAATATTCTCCCAAGGGTATCAATGACGAGTATAAATTATGATAGAGTCTGTGCACAGTTTCAACGCCATTTTGACCGCCATGTTTCGCCTAAGGGAGCCATTTGCATGCATTATCACGTTTGCAGTTATTAGGGAAAAAACTTACCGCCCGAGCCCTTCACAATCCGTACCCAGATAAGGACTTGTTTATGTTTTGTCCTGAAGGGGAACTAAAACATATGGGTGGAATAGGGTACTAATGCTCTCTCTCTCTGGGTACATTAGCCAGCGGGTGTGTGTGTGTGTGTGAGAGAGAGAGAGAGAGAGAGAGAGAGAGAGAGAGACGCAGAATGACAAACTAAGAGAACTGTAGATAGAAGAGAGAGAGAGAGAGAGAGAGAGAGAGAGATGGGTGGTGGAGGTGGAGGGTTCAACGGCCTGGTAGTGACCATCTCGGCCACCTCGACCCAGCACAATAGCGTACGTCGCCACCCCCAGCCTCGCCCCCGGCCCCCCAGCCAGGCTCCTCACCCCCCCAGCCTCGCCCCCGGCCCCCCAGAATCACCTTAGCTCCCCCTCCCCCACCCAGCCCCCAGCCTCTCCCCCAATAACTGCCCTGCTTCGCCCCCGGCCCCCAGCCTCGCCCCGACCCCCCAGCCTCGTCCCCGATAACTGACCCATCCTATCTCCGTCCTGGGGCTACAGCGGATATTTCCCTAATGTGCCCCAGGGAGCCTTTGAGAATATCACCCTTGGTGCCTCTAATCATAGGATATATCCCTGAAGAGTGTGTTTACATACATACATACATACATACATACATACATACATACATACATACATACATACATTCTTTAAGAAACATAAGCCAGATATTGAATTTGTCAAGATGTCGTAATAGTTACATTGAATACCGAATTAGACCGAATGCCGAATTATTCAGTATATCGAATTAAAAGATTATTCACGGAGACTAAAATATCCAGAAGGTGAGACACATCCCAGAGGATATTGGCTCAGGACGCCCCAGGAGTTGTCAGGAGATGGATAGTGAGCTGGACGAGTCTTGGCCACCATAGGCCTTGCACACTCACTGGCCTTACTGTTAACTTAGTCCTGTGTTAACTTAAATCTAAATCATGTAAACTTTCAACCGTAACGCCCTCTAACCTAACCTAACCTAACCCCCTCCCCCTATCCTTTATCCTCCTCCCATCCCCTCATCCTCACCCCCAAACCCCAACCCACTATCCCCCCTTGTCCTTCCTAATTGTTGACCGGCAGTTTAGACGTCTCTCATTGTTACAGCCGAGTCTTTAATGAGATCAACTTTCAGGTGGTGTTGTTGTTTCTAAACCTATTGAGCTTTGTTAAGTTTGAGCCATAACAAGTTTCTCAATGCTTTTCTTATCTTTTTTTTTTCCTCTCGCTAAAAGGGGCAGTGTGTGTGTGTGTGTGTGTGTGTGTGTGTGTGTGTGTGTGTTTCATCTAAGGGCTTCATATTGACAGAATAATTCACTTTATTTCAGTTTTTACGTCTTAAAACTCGTATATCAAGATGGGGCGATTGTGGTAACGATGGTGTGATGATTCGTTATTTGTATTGTGAGTAACGATGATGACAGTGGCCACCTTCCTATTGAGTCGGCGAGCACACACAGACACACACACAGACCAATAGGTAAATGTGTTCTCCTCTCCCCCATCAATCACTCGCAGTGTTTTAACGTTACACTACAAGGTTGATGAACTCTGAGAACTTCTTTGTTTTTTATGATGAACCAGACAACGAGAGACTCGCCTCCAGCCGCCCCGACACTAAAAACTGCACCATGGAAATACACAATTGTCTATTTAATTGAAAATCCAGTAATTTAAGGCTGTTTTATTAATTCTCATCTGATTATCCTTACTAGAAAAGTCGCCGAACCTAACCTAACCTAACCTAACCTAACCAAACCTAACCAAACCTAACCTAACCTAACCTAACCTAACCAAACCTAACCTAACCTAACCTTACCTTACTTAACCTAACTAGAAAAGTCGCCGTCCGAGCAAAATTTAAATTAATACACTAAGCAAAATACATGAGAAAAAATATTTAGAAAAAAGGTGGGAGTCAATTTTAATATTAAGGTTATTCACGTCATGTCAACAACATATTCTTTACTTTGTTTCTGTCCTTCACTTTCACGACTGATGACTACTTCACTCTAGGGAGGTAACAACGGTCTCTTATAATACCGGTAATAAGTGTTTGTTTTCGTGTAATTACTGATCATTGTGTGTGTGTGTGTGTGTGTGTGTGTGTGTGTGTGTGTGTGTGTGTGTGTGTGTGTGTGTGTGTGTGTGTGTGTGTGTGTTAGAAAATTTACTCGATCACCATAGGATGGTTGTGGTGAAGACATCTCAGTTATGCCTGGTGCAGTAACTCATACAGGGTCATCCAAAATGAATAGATAAACATTTAAAATCTCGCCATTCTTTTTTCATGACCCTGTATTATGAGGTCAACACTCAATACAGAGATCGAGTCAGTGATAGAGACTCGAGAGTAATAGTGTCTCAGTCCTTTATATAGTGAAATGTTACAACAGCAGACAGCCATTGGTACCTGTAGTTCTCTCTCCCGCTCTACTAGTCATTAGGGGCGCCACTTGTTGCAGGCACGACGCTCCAGACTTGGTTGATCCCGTCAGTGACCAGCCTCCACCCTAACCTCCATACACGGTACTTTCTGCATTATATAATCCTTGTAGAGAACGTCCCTGCTCTACCAGACGGTGAGTAGCGGAAAGCAGGAACGGTTATAACACGAGAGAAAAAGAAGAGATTTACTTTTGCATTCACCCATACTGTACCTCGGGGTAAGTTTTCCACGTAAAAGTTGACCACAGATTGGTTTTTGACAAGGCCAGCCCACCATCATTACTAAAGGCTGGGGGAAAAAAGTACGTATATCTTCGTTACGTACTTATTTGGGGCAAACGACCAGTTTTTTGTTGTGTTTGGGTATTAGAATCCCCGCAGAAAACAAAAAGCTGCCGCGGGCCAGGTTGAGCACCTTGAGGGACTCCACACTGCGCCCTCCGACACTCTTAATAAACTACGTATTTCGCCGGCAATACCCCGCTTGGCTGACCTCGAAACCGCTCTCTGAATTCCACTGTACAAATTGTCCCTTGTCAAGTTAAGTGTTTGCCGTTTAGATGTTTTTAGTGTAAAACTACCAACATTATTTTGTGCAGTTAAAATTCCAAGTCCGTTCCGGAGATCAGATGAGGCCGACAGTACTCTCCGGCTTCAGTGTTTACAGTAAGGAGACCAAAAAGCGAAAGTGGCTTGATCTTAAGCAGCGTCGTGTGAAGACAGACATTAATCCACTTTTATACTGCAGAAAGGTTTAGTTAAGCCAGACGAGGCCTGTCAGTGCTCCAGCCTACCTCCCACTTCACCACACACACACAACACACTCCCGGCACAAACAGGTTCTAGCTCAACTCGTTATAACTCGTGGCAGTAGACCAGACCGCTCACCTCCGCGGAAGCCAACAGCATTTAAAAGAGTGATCAGATGATGCTCCAAACTTCATTCATGGTATGTGTGAGTTGTATATATCATGAATGAAGGTGTGCGTGTGTGTGTGAGTATGTGTATATATGTGTGCGTGTGTGTGTGTGTGTGTATGTACGTATATGTGTGTGTGTAGCTGTGGTTTTATTACTGTGATGGTGGTTGGCCTTCCCTCACCTCCCCCACCACCCCGGGAATATTTCTCAAGGATGTACTGCATCCGGTGATCTTTCTCGCACTCCTACCTCACTCTGCGGGCCGTGGAGGAGGAGGAGGGAGGTAAGAGGAGGTGGGAGGGGAGAGAGAAGGTGACAAGTAACTGTAAGTGAGAGAGAGAGAGAGAGAGAGAGAGAGAGAGAGAGAGAGAGAGAGAGATATTAGCGGAAAACACGAGAACTTATGTATTTTGAACTAAAGTCTCTCTCTTTCTTATGTACCAGTATGTCTTATAACCACCGCTGTACCTCCCACCATCCACCACTGTACCTCCCACCATCCACCACTGTACCTCCCACCATCCACCACTGTACCTCCCACCATCCACCGCTGTACCTCCCACCATCCACCGCTGTACCTCCCACCATCCCACCACTGCACCTCCCACCATCACCACTGTACCTCCCACCATCCACACTGTACCTCCCACCATCCACCCTGTACCTCCCACCATCCACACCTCCCACCATCCACCACTGTACCTCCCACCATCACCGCTGCTCATCCACCATCACCTCACCATCCACGCTGTACCTCCCACCATCCCTGTACCTCCCACCATCCCACTGTACCTCCCACCATCCACCGCTGCTGTACCTCCCACCATCCACCCTGTACCCCACCTCCACCACTGGCCTCCCACCATCCACCTGTACCTCCCACCATCCACTGTACCTACCCCACCATCCACTGTACCTCCCACCATCCACCACTGTACCTCCCACCATCCCCACTGTACCCCACCATCCACCACTGTACCTCCCACCATCCACCACTGTACCTCCCACCATCCACCACTGCCTCCCACCATCCACCCTGCACCTCCCACCATCCACCACTGTACCTACCTCCCCCATCCACCACTGTACTCCCACCATCCACCGCTGTACCTCCACCATCCCACCACTGTACCTCCCACCATCCACCCTGTATCTCCCACCATCCACCACTGTCATCCCTGCCTCCCACCATCCACCACTGTACCTCCCACCATCCACCGCTGCACCTCCCACCATCCACCACTGTACCTCCCACCATCCACCACTGTTCTCCCCCACCACCTTACCTCCACCACCACCTAGTCACCTCCCACCATCCACCACTCCCACCTACCCCACCATCCACCTGTACCTCCCACCATCCACCGCTGCACCCCACCATCCACCCCTGTACCCACCATCCACCACTGTACCTCCCACCATCCACCCACTGTACCTCCCCACCACCACCTCCCCTTGTACCTCCCACCATCCACCGCTGTACCTCCCACCATCACCGCTGCCACCGCTGTACCTCCCCACCATCCACATGTACCTCCCACCATCCACCACTGTACCTCCCCCATACCTCCCACCATCCACCACTGTACCCCACCATCCACCACCTGTACCTCCCACCATCCACCACTGTACCTCCCACCATCCCACCACTGTACCTCCCCCCCACCACTGTACCTCCCACACCATGCTGTACCTCCCACCATCCACCCTGCACCTCCACCATCCACCATTGTACCTCCCACCATCCCACCACTGCACCTCCCACCATCCACCCTGCATCCCACCACTGTACCTCCCCACCTCCCCCATCCCATCCACCACTGTACCTCCCACCATCCACCGCTGTACCTCCCACCATCCACCACTGTACCTCCCACCATCCACCACTGTACCCTCCCACCATCCACCACTGTACCTCCCACCATCCACCACTATTGTACCTCCCCACCATCTCACCACATCACCACTGTCCATCCCACCATACTGCTGCCTCCCCATCCACCACTGTCCTCCCCACCATCACCACCATCACCACTGGCCTCCCACCATCCACCACTGTACCTCCCACCATCCACCACTGCACCTCCTCCCCCCATCCACCACTGCAGGCCTCCCACCATCCACCACTGTACCTCCCACCATCCACCGCTGTACCTCCCACCATCCACCTCCTACCATCCACCATCCCCCACCATCCACCACTGTACCTCCCACCATCCATGCCTGCTCCCACCATCCACCGCTGTACACTCCCCACCATCCACACTGTGTACCTCCCACCATCCACCATTGTACCTCCCATCACCACTGTACCTCCCACCATCCACCACTATACCTCCCACCATCCACCGCTGTACCACCATGTGTACCTCCCACCATCCACCACTGTACCTCCCCACCTGTACCACCACCTGCCTCCACCATCCACCACTGTGCCATCCACCACTGCCTCCCCACCATCCACCACTGTGCCCCCACCATCCACTGTCCATCCTGTACCCACCTCCCACCATCCACCACTGTACCTCCCACCATCCACCGCTGTACCTCCCACCATCCACCACTGTACCTCCCGCCGTTCAGCCAGTGAAAGGTAATTAGAACGAGCGAGCATTAGGAAATTAGATGTACACCAGACAACCTCAGAGGTAATGAGAGATGAACTGGAGTCTAATCTTTATTCAGGTGTTTAAGCTGTCAATTACGATTAGAGTTTGGAACATCATTATGGTGTGTGTGTGTGTGTGTGCCACCGCTGTACCTCCCACCATCCACCACTGTACCTCCCACCATCCACCGCTGTACCTCCCACCATCCACCGCTGTACCTCCCACCATCCACCGTGTACCTCCCGCCGTTCAGCCAGTGAAAGGTAATTAGAACGAGCGAGCATTAGGAAATTAGATGTACACCAGACAACCTCAGAGGTAATGAGAGATGAACTGAAGTCTAATCTTTATTCAGGTGTTTAAGCTGTCAATTACGATTAGAGTTTGGAACATCATTATGGTGTGTGTGTGTGTGTGTGTGTGTGTGTGTGTGTGTGTGTGTGTGTGTGTGTGCTCTACTATCCTTGTTTCCATTTTGTTTTATCATTCTCTTTTTTTCTTTTTTTTTCTTTTCTTTTTTTATTCATGCAACGCTGCGGATTGTTGTCTAGCCGGTTTTGTCAAGATTCCATCAAGTGTCGGTTTGTTCTCTTAGGGCCCGAGCGAACCACACGGCAAATTGCATTATCCTACTAAACAAGTCCTGTAATACGATCCTCAAATATTGTCGTCGTAAAGAAAGGTGTACGACTCAGTGTGGTTGGAGTACGTTAGTAATCAGGGACGGTGTACGATCCACTTGTCTAAACCGGTCTCGTAACCCTTGCCTACCTACCCCTATCTCCCTCCTACCTAGCCTCCCTCCCTTCCCCCTTCCCTCCCTCCCTGCCATCCACCCCCCCACAACACGTCCTCCTTCCCCATCTTCCCCCCACATCATGCCGCTCCCCCTCCCCCTCTCTCCCTCCCTCCCCCATGCCTCACGGGTCAGCTAGGGGGCAATATGTGAGGTAGGTGTGTGTGTGTGTGTGTTGGGGGGAGGGTAGGTGGTGGGTTGAAAGGTGGGGGAAGAAGATGAGATGGTGGTGGGGAGGTAGGAGGTGAAAGATGGGGGGTGGGGTGATGGGAGGTGGAGTGGTGGTAAGTGGATAGAAGGGGGATAAAATGCGGTTGGGTGGGAGAGAGATAGGGTGCTTGGGGAGGGGGAAGGAGAACTAAGGTGGAGATGTGAAGTGATAAGGATAGGGGGAGTTAAAATCACATGTTACATACCCCAGATATGGTAACCTCTCTTTCCCTCTCTCCCTTCCTCCCCTCTCCCCTGCTCCCCTTCTCCCCTCTCCCTTCTCCCCGTTACACTTCCCCACTCAGAAAATTATTACATTTCCTCCAAGTATTCAACACAACAGCGACGATATTTTTCACCTCGCCATAATACACAAGGTGCGGGGCGTCGGCTGTTCAATATTTAGCTTCTGTAACCAAACACCAACAACACGGCCCCCGGGTACAGAATGTCTTGTACTCGAGCGGCCGGTATCCCGGGCGATTTCAGGGGAGTGCAGGTGTTGGAGATTCTAGCGCTGAGAGTACAGGTGTTGGATATTCTAGCGGTGAGAGTACAGGTGTTGGATATTCTAGCGGTGAGAGTACAGGTGTTGGAGGTTCTAGCAGTGAGAGTACAGGTGTTGGAGGTTCTAGCTGTGAGAGTACAGGTGTTGGAGGTTCTAGCTGTGAGAGTACAGGTGTTGGAGATTCTAGCGGTGAGAGTACAGGTGTTGGAGGTTCTAGCAGTGAGAGTACAGGTGTTGGAGGTTCTAGCTGTGAGAGTACAGGTGTTGGAGGTTCTAGCTGTGAGAGTACAGGTGTTGGAGGTTCTAGCAGTGAGAGTACTACCTGTGAGAGTACAGGTGTTGGAGGTTCTAGCTGTGAGAGTACAGGTGTTGGAGATTCTAGTGAGAGTACAGGTGTTGGAGGTTCTAGCAGTGAAAGTACAGGTATTGGAGGTTCTAGCAGTGAGAGTACAGGTGTTGGAGGTTCTAGCAGTGAGAGTACAGGTGTTGGAGATTCTAGCGACAGGTGTTGGAGGTGAGAGTACAGGTGTTGGAGATTCTAGCGGTGAGAGTACAGGTGTTGGAGGTTCTAGCAGTGAGAGTACAGGTGTTGGAGGTTCTAGCTGTGAGAGTACAGGTGTTGGAGGTTCTAGCTGTGAGAGTACAGGTATTGAGAGAACAGGTGATGGAAGTTTAGGTTCTTGTGAGTACAGGGGATGATACAAATGTGTGTTGGTGCCACAGGTGCTCTGTTAATACCCTCATAAAAAGTAAGTGTTTATACCTGACAGGTGCTCAGACAACAGGTCCTCAGGAAACGGGTATTAATACAACAGGTGCTGACACAACAGGTTCTGGTACAACAGGTGCTCACACAACAGGTGTTAATACAACAGATGCTTACACAACAGGTTTCTGGTACAACAGGTGCTCACAACAGAAACCGATACCACAGGTGTTCACACAACAGGTGCACTCACAACAAGTGTAGGAAATTTAACCAATCATGTTAACTTTCGCTTCAGGTCGTATCCCCTTCACTTATTGTCTCAACTAAACCAACCTTACACAAAAAAAAATCCCACATTACATTATCTTAATCAATTATTTGATCTAGATCCTCACAACACTTTCTCACGGTATCTTTTTTCATCTTCCTCTGCCATCACATCTGGTCATGGTAGAGTCTTTGTTCATTTACGTCGCCATTTTAAATTTATCTGTGTCGTAGCCTCAATGGGCCAGATGAATAGACTGTCACTTATTCCTCTGGTTATGGTCAGGTTAGGTTAGGTTAGGTTAGGTTAGGTTAGGTTAGGTTAGGTTAGGTTAGGTTAGGTTAGGTTAGGTTAGAGTCTTTTTACCCATTAACGAACACCTTTTTATCTTGTTTTATATCGTAGTTCCAAAGGAGTAGTTAGATGGGTTATTACGTCAGCAGGTAAGAGGAAATTCTGACTTACGGTTTTCAGGGAATTGGTCACCTGAGGCGTTAATTACTGTCTGTCTTTAATGCTGCTGGGCTTAACCGTCTCTTTCGGGAGGTGAGGTGCGAGGAGACAGGTGAGGAGAGAGGACGAATGAGACAGGTAAGGAGAGAGGATGGAGGAGACAGGTGAGGAGGGAGGAGAGAGGAGATAGGTGACGTGGGGGAGGGACAAGTGAGGGAGAGGATGGAGGAGACAGGTGAGGAGGGAGGAGACTGGTGAAGAGAGAGGAGACAGAAGAGGAGATAAGTGAAGAGACAGGTGAGGAGAGGGGAGACAAGTGAGGTGAGAGGAAAGGTAAGAGATTGAGAAGAGAGAAGTAAAAGATCAGCGAATGAGATAAATAAGAAGATAAAGGAAAGAGAGGAATGAGATGAGAGGAGAGAGAGATGAGAAGTGAGAGACAAGAGAAGAGGGAGAGATGGCGGGTTTCTCACTGAGGTCATGCTAGGTCAGGTGCTGCTGCTTCCCCTGTTCTCCTTCACCTGTATGCTGGGGGGGGGGGGGGGACGGGTCTGCTGGAGGAGGAAGGAGAGGGGAAGAGGGAAGGGAAAGGGAAGAGGGAAGGGAAGTAGGCTATTAGAAATTGAGGAGGAGAAGAGAGGGTCTGGTGGGAGAGGAGGAAGAGAGAGACCTACCAGGAGAGGAAGAGAGGATACGTGAGGGTCCTGGTGAGGGAGAGATGACAGGTGAGAGGAGTGGAGGAGGGAGGGAAGAGCGGAGGGAGTAGTGTGACGGGAGGAAGGGAGAGGTGAGGAGGGAGGAGACCGAACAGTGTACGTACATGTGTGTGTGTGTGTGTGTGTAATAATAATAATAATAATAATAATAATTAACGGTTTATTGAAAGAGCTTGGCAGCCAGAAGGCTGAAAATATACAGTTACATATTTGGGGAATGGGTTACGAATTACAAATAATATACAAGTGACATAAGTGGGGATTCAAAATACAGTGTGACAGTGTAGGGAGCAGTGTTTACTGGGAGTGAATACACTGATTTATTACATGTTATTGATAATTTTTACAATGGTTGGGACTGGGCTGTTCTTATAGCGATCAGTTCGTGCACGTGTGTGTGTGTGTGTGTGTGTGTGCTTCTTCCTGGTGGGTCAGTTCACAGGCAGTGAGTCACAGAGAGAAACTATGAGCAGTGATTGGAGAACATACACGGGGAGGTCACCGCTGATTGGTCAAGTTTTCACAAGATCAATGAAAAAAAAAATGCTCCTAATTGGTGGAATTCTTCGGTGAGGAAGTTCTTATAAAAACCGTCATCCATTAGATACGATGTCAGTATATGTCATGAGTCAGAAAACGTTGACCATTAGAAAACGTCTCTTTAAAAGAACATTAGTTTGGCTGATGTGGGCGTGGGAAATATTCTCTCTCTCTCTCTCTCTCTCTCTCTCTCTCTCTCTCTCTCTCTCTGTCGTGGTCGTGAGAGGCCACCCTCATTACACTACACTTGAGTATACAAACACACACGAAAGGTAAGTCATGTCCATTCCATTACCTCACGTCCGTAAAACGCGGAAATTACTCGGCCTTCACTTCTGCCTAATTAAAACACTGTCACAAAACCCATTACGATAAATGTGCTCCGCGGTTTATTTCGTGTCCGTGGTGTCGGTTTATTTGTTATTTTTATTTTTATTTTATTTTATCCGTTTACAGAACTAAACCCTACAGATACATTGAGGGTTTTACCGTTGGACTGCTCTCTCTCTCTCTCTCTCTCTCTCTCTCTCTCTCTCTCTCTCTGTGTTAGAAATAGAGAGTGTGTGTGTGATTTTTACAATTCGCTTAGCAGTTAATTGAAGGGTCGTGTTATGATGCACTGCGCAGACAAGCCTCGAGCGATGTTTATGATACTAGGAAGCACACACACACACACACACACACACACACACACACACACACACACACACACACACACACACACACATACACACACACACACACACACACACACATACACACACACACTAAGTGAATATCATAAACCTGGTCCTCATTCGCTTCGCCCCATGCACCATTAATGAGAGTGTGTGTGTGTGTGTGTGTGTGTGTGTGTGTGTGTGTGTGTGTGTGTGTGCGTGTGTGATTGGTAGTGAGTGAGTGAGTACTACATACACGTTGGCTTATCGTACAAGTCCAATTAGTACACCGACATTAAAAGCAAAATTGAGCTGGAGATGTACCTGTAGTTTTCTCTTTACCTGTGTGTGTATACCTGACGTCAGGGCCATATTGGGTTTATAGTAGTAATAATAACAATATACATAGATTAATAATAGTAATAACAGTGATAATAATAATAGTGTTGATAGTAATGATGTTAATAGTGATAAGTAATTAGATATATACTTTTGAATGTGAATTAGTTACGAAAATTGGCGTGCGTGTTTTCTAGAGTATACTGTGCCGTGACTTGGCACCTCCAGCGCACGAATCAATTTGCCCCCCCGATGCTGCCTCAGGTATAAAGTAACACACACACACACACACACACACACACACACACACACACACACACACACACACACACACACACACACACACACACACTCTCTCTCTCTCTCTCTCTCTCTCTCTCTCTCAACCATATCTACTCACTAAATCCTTGTCAGTATTAACCTGTTTTTTTTAAAGGGGTGAGTGCGTGAGATTTTCCCCTCACTTGTAGCATAATATATCCACCTGCCTCACCTGTGTGTGACGTCAGAAGTGCATCATCATAGACTCTGTTGAGCCTTCAGTGAGTGAGTGTGATCGCTGGGAGAATGAGGGCTCTTGTAAAGCACTTTATTACTCGTGATGTCTTATACACACTTACAATATAGCCTAGAAAGACTTACATAGTAACACACACACACTTATGATAACACACACACATATAGCTATACACACTTACGATATCTTACACACATAGCTATACACACTTACGATATCTTACACACATAGTTATACACACTTACGATATCTTACACACATAGTTATACACACTCAAATCATCTCCCTTACCGCTGGCCATGGAGTCTGAGTAGAAATTAGTCGCCATTATTCTCACCACAACTAACGACCGTCAAGTATCTCAGTAAATTAAATAGAGAAAATATCACTTTATCTTTTGTTTATATATAAATATATACGATGGGTTTTAAAGTGTAACAAAGGCATTTAAGGAAAAATACAGATAAAAGAATTAATTTGTTTCTCCCGGCCAGCGACCGCCACCACCTCCACCAGCCGTCATCCTCTCACCATTTAACAAACAAATACCTCACACCTTGTTTACAATACACAAAGTAAAAAAAAAATATATATATATATATATATATAATGAAAATTCAACGTTTCCTTCATACAATAGTTATTTACAACGGTTAAACAACGGCGCGGGGTAAAAAAATTAAAAAATAAGGGGTATTTAATGTCAGAAAACACGCGTTGTTTTTACATTTCCGCGTCAGAAAAGTTTCGTTAATGAAGGAGAAACGACCACACTCATTCTTATAGTTTTTACCAGCAAAATATATTAACATCATTATGCAGTAAATGTGATAAACAGAAAAAAAGGTTTTATCGCTTAAACTAATTAAAACTTTATTTATTTTTATTTTTTTATTTTTTATATACGAAATGCATTATGTTGGTATGATAACGACAACACGAGATGAAAATAAAGTAAGTAATATTTTTTATCATTTAGTATCATTTATTTTCATTTATTATTGTTATTACATACATTTCTCATCGTACTGTAACTAAAACAGAACTCAAGAGAAACACAGACGAGAATAATATGATAAAGTAAGGAATTAAACAGACCTTAAGTAACGGGAAATATTATAACGAAGGAAAATTAGATAAATAAAATGATTTAGCGGAGTGATAATAATTTAGTGAGATAATTTTTTTTTCCTTTTTTTTTCGTGTACGAAGGAAGAGATAATGTGTGAAAGATGAATGAAAAGAATAATACATACATACATACATACACACATATATACATACAAACACATAAACACATACAGTACACTAGCAAACAAAACATAAAGGCAACTGTTATAAAAGGCAAAAGAGGAAAAACGAACAAGCGACAGTAATAGGAGTGGGTATGAGAGGTGAATAAAAAAATAAAAAATAAAAAAAATTGAAGAGTTTAATATATTCGAGTATAATAGAGAGATGTGTGTGTGTGTGTGTGTGTGTGTGTGTGTGTGTGATTCCTTTAACTGGTATGAAGAATCGATTATACTGTTTCCCTTTCTCTCCTCCTCCTCTCCTCCCCCGCCACCCCCCATCTGCTCATTCTTCTCCCACCACTCACACCACTTCCATCTTACCACCTCCCCACCACCACCACCACCTCACCTCCCTCACCGCCCTGCCCGCCCAGCTAATTTACAACATCCGCTACCAGGGGCAGACACTAGCACGAGATACCTTATAATAAACACGTCGAGCCCAACACTCAGGTGTGTGGTGACGCGTGCCGCCCCTCCCCACTCTGACCCCTCCTCCCTCCCTACCTCTCCTCCTTCCCCACCCCTCCTCCTCCTCCTTTCCCATCACCCCCCCCCCCTTCTCACCCCTTTACTCCCTTCCCTCCCCTCATCCCCATCCCCACCCCTTTAACCCCTCATCCCCTCATCCCCATCCCCTCCTCACCCCTTTAACCCCTCATCCCCCTACCCTCCCCTCACTCCCCTACCCCCCCCTTCCCACACCTGCCATACTTAAACAATCGTACCCTAGTTTTCCTCCCTCACCTAAAGCATCGGGTTGCGGTGTGGTCTCAGTTCAATTTGGATATCATATTTTTGTTAACTTTATTTGTTCATGTCATTCATTAAATGTGTTGTATGTGTTGTTATATATTTCACTCTGTTTATGTTGGACTGACTCGTGTATCAAGTTCCCCCCACTTTTTTTTCGTAGCCTGGATATGTGAGAACTCGTTTAATATTAGTTAAGTAAAACAGTGACGCATATATGGCGGCCATAATGAGGTTGAAATTGCACTGAGGCGCTCCTGTAACTTTGTTTCTGTCAGGGGGAAAACAGAGAGGAATGTGTGAAACTGTGGTGTGGTGGTGTGGTGTGGTGTGTGGCGTGGTGTGTGGTAGTGTAGAGGTGTGGTAGTGTGGTAGTGCAGTGTAGTTATGTTGTGTGGTGTGGTGTGGTGTCGTGTGGTGGTGTCGCTGAGAGACCCACAACACAGGGCCTCAGGAGAGCTGGTGGCTGGCGGCGTCTCACCACCACAATCATTGATCTTAATGACGGGATGTACCTTATCCGGAATAGCCAGTTAATCCCCCTAATAATGAATTCAAACGATGCGATTACAGATGTTGCGAGGTGAGAGAGATGTAAAAAACCGCAGGAGCTATTACTGAGAGCGGGTGTTGGGCGTGTGGCCGCGGGTGGGGCTGGCTGGCACACGCCCGCGTAATGTCCAGCATCCGGTCGCTCCGTGGTGGGGTGAGGACCTTGACCCTGCTCAACGACCAGATAATTACGGCTCTACCGGCCCACCGCTCCTCCTGATGGATCGTTAGCGCGTGGAGCTTCACTAACAAGGCAATCATCCAATTAACACGTCCTCAATCACGGTCATCGTTAGAAAGCCTGGCACACAAAGAGGTTGTTAGGGAGTAATGACGTGTGGCTGTTGACAACTTCTACAAGTATACAAACGAGAGATCATATAAATTTCCTCTCTAGATAAACAAGGAAGCTTATTAACTACCTACTCAGGTCCTAATCGGGTAAACAATGCGACCTGTTTAGAGTTGATCAGATTAATTAGACGAAGACACCTCAGGCGGGTGTAAATGTGGTAATGTGGTCTCTCTAACCACAGTAACTGGTGGAGAACCCCTCCCCCCCCCCCACACACACGTATAAATTTCACGTGAGACACATTCACACGTCCGCCTGACTCACTTTAATTGTCGTTTACTGTTCCTTCAGAGGAATACCAACTCAACGAGATAATGACTTAACCACTGAATGAAGTGGGGGATTCCCCCTCACACCATCCTAAGACCTTCTCCCCATCTTGCACCCCCCCCCCCGTCCTCATCCTCCATCCTACCTGAGAGCACAGCTTTCATTTCATTTTACGCCCCCCATTCTCTATCCTACCTCATGAGCCGGAAGGGAGAGACTGGAAGGAGAGGGAGAAGGGAAAAAAGAAAAGAAAGAGGTGAAGGATTGGAAGGAAAGAAGAAAGGTGGGTAAGAAAGAGGAGGAAGATGGGAGAGAATGAGTCAGAAGGGGTCGAACGAGGAGGAGGAGGAGGAGGAGGAGGAGGAGGACCTGGGCGGGTTTATCGGATGCCAGCTGTTGTGTGTTCTCCACGTGGACTCCGTCAGTGTGAATCTTCATAATGTAACACCCAGAAGCCACCTGACCCACCCAATTAACCAAGCAGCCTGGTCTATCAGATAACAGTTAAGGGAAGCTACGAGGCCAGTAAGTAGTTTTAACAATTACTGCGACCGCCTGTGACCTGAGGGCTCTTACAAATGGCATGGTGAGAGAGAGAGCGAGCGTGGCAAAGATGAATGGCTTCCGGTCCTCCGCCACACAGATTCGAATGCCATATTGGGGTGACGAAGAGCGGGTTTTATGTGGGATTTAAACGGCACGGAATGTTCAACAAGTGCGATGACTTAATGGGATGTTTTGGTGACCTTCCCACCCTTCACCTCCCCTTAATATCTCAATCCTCGTACTAAAGAGCGCGCGCGCGCGCGTGTGTGTGTGTGTGTGTGTGTGTGTGTGTGTGTGTGTGTGTGTGTGTGTGTGTGTGTGTGTGTGCGTGTGTGTGTGTTGGGGAATGTTTTGATAGTGATACTAGTTCATTATGAGGTGACTATGTATGAAATGAGGTACTCACACACACACACACACACACACACACACACACGTACACACGGATCCAGAGCTGTCTCACCTACCAGTTTTTCCCAGCCTTCACTAGTTCACCTAGAAATGTATCATAAAAAGCTCAACAAGGAGACTCGCATTCCAAGTGTCCATTTATTCTCCTGGTCCAGCGCCCGGGTCCCGTGTCTTATGAGACTGCGTCGTTCTGGTGCTTCGTGAGCTCGACCGGTACTTTTGGAGTTCGAGCCGTGATTCGTGGGCTCGATTGGTAGTTTGTGGGTTCGATTAGTGGTTCATGGATTTGGTTAGTGATTCGTGGGTTCGACTGCTGGTTCATGGGTTTCTTTGGCGGTTCATGGGTTTGGTTGGTGGTGCATGGGTTCGATTGATAGTTCGTTGATTCGATTGGTGCTTTGTGGATCGGCTGGTCTGCCTCTTGTGGTGTTAAGACCTTATAGGTTTCTTGCGGTTCGTTGATTCGCATTCGTGGTTTTAGTTCGGAGTTTATCACCCTCTTGCGGTTTCCAAGTTCATTTTGATGGTTTCGAATGAGTCTGCTTCATTCCAGAGGTTCGCGGTTAAGGAGGTTCACTTTTGTGGTTTTGCTGTCACTTAATAAATTCTTTGTATGTGAGTCTGATTGTTTGGAGATGGAAGGTTTAAAGGTTTAAGTTTCGAAAGGTCTTAAAGGTTCACTCTCTAAGTTTGGGGGGATTTAAAGGTTTTTTCAGGGTATGTCGGTTCATTTGGAGGGTTCTTGTGGCTTGAGGATTCATAAGGTTCAATTTGGTGATTTGGAATGATGATTGGCGAGGAGAGAGGAGAGCTTGATTCATCTTACACACTCGCTGAGAGAGAGAGAGAGAGAGAGAGAGAGAGAGAGAGAGAGAGAGAGAGAGAGAGAGAGTCTCTTTTCAGTTTTGTGTGAGACAATATGACACAACGGACGAAGGATTTTGACAACCCTACCGAGACAACAGGAGTAGCAGTGTTCATTTGGAAATTCATCGGACCCCTTACTCACTCAAGATACTTTTGGGAACGAGTGTGCGTCCATTAATCTCTCTCTCTCTCTCTCTCTCTCTCTCTCTCTCTCTCTCTCTCTCTCTCTGCTTAAACAGGTACAAAACTACCTCTCAGGTGTTCACATACCGTTAACTTGTAATACAGGTTTGTAAAGGTAAAGCACCACTAGTATTTATTCACCGTGTTTCTCTGTTACTCTGCCCTGTACTGCTGTTAACGGGTGACTTGGTATTAACATATTACTCGAGGCTTTACTGTTAACGGTAAGGTTACGCTCGGTGCATCTCTTTTATTGGTCGATTATTGTGTTTGTGACATAAGTAACGCATTTGTCACGGTAACGTATATGTGTTATTAGTTGACGTATGTAAACTTCCAGTAACACTTCACTTCTAATTCCCCTCGTGTAGCACTAAGTAACACATCTGTAACAGTAGCTCTCGTGTAGCGTTCAGAAATACTAACGGAAAGTTGGTTACAGAATAATAAAGGTAACATGTGACTGACATTTTGAACACATATGTAACATTAAGTAACATACGTGTGATATTTAGTAACTTAAGAAATCATTTGTGTGACAGTAATTAGACGACGTAACACATATAAGACAGGTGTAACACATAGTAAGATAGGTGTAACACATAGTAATACAGGTGTAACACATAGTAATACAGGTGTAACACTCAGTAGTAACACTCACCTGCTGGACGCCTTGGAGACGAGCTTCTCCACCTGCATCGTGGTGGTAAGCACCCTGTAAGAGTAAGAGGTAACGTTAGTGATGGTGGTAGTGATGGTGATAGTGGTGGTGGTAGTGGTGATGGTATTAATGGTAGAAGTAGTGGTAGTAGCAGCAGTAGTAGTAGTATCACGAAATATGATAAATAATTAATGTTTGTTCTCTGTTGTAAGTTATTCCACTCGACTAATCTCTCTCTCTCTCTCTCTCTCTCTCTCTCTCTCTCTCTCTCTCTCTCTCATACTGCTAGTTTTAGTCATCTCCGGAATTTAAGTGGAATTGAAACTCACCTGTGTGTGTGTGAGGGGGCGAGAACCCTGTCACCTAAACATCAGCTAATTGGCCCAAAACTTTGCAACTTTAATGAGAGTCGTGAATGAGAGGGTTACTACTGCCTATACCTTACCTATCTCACCTCCTACAGTGCCCCTTTCCCTACTCTTCTACCCTTGCCCTTAGCCCTCTTTACCCCTTTTCTCTACCTCTTTGCCCTTACCTCTTCTCCTCTCTACTTCTCTTTGCCACACCACCCCAACCTTTGTTGCCTACGAGAAAACAATCCTACCAGGGAGATGGCAATGAGAGAGAGAGAGAGAGAGGATGCACGCTGGAACTGTGGCATAATTCAACGTTGGAGATTTTTCAACACCGTGACACACACACACACACATACACACACACACACACACACGCACACTACCACCAATCTTGCGTTAAGCCATTAGCCAATCACTGAACACGACGAGGGAGAAGTTCTTTTACGAGTAAGGGTGTGTGTGTGTGTGTGTGTGTGTGTGTGTGTGTGTGTGTGTGTGTGTGTGTGTGAGAGAGAGAGAGAGAGAGACGTGTTGACTGGGATTTTAACGGAGGAGCTAACGAGGGCGGACACTGTATGGTTAGGTTAAGTTAGGTTAGCTTATTGTAGTACCTGAGGAAGTTACACGCTGGGATAACAGAGAGTTGACGTATGTTCTGTGTAATCCTTCGCTGTTTTGTTTTGGCTTCATTTTTTTTTGCAATTATCTAGGTATGGCATTGAGCTGTGGTATATTCTTTTACTATATTCTTTTACTATATTCTTTTACTATATTCTTTTACTATATTCTTTTACTATATTCTTTTACTATATTCTTTTACTATATTCTTTCACTGTATTCTTTTACTATATTCTTTCACTATATTCTTTTACTATATTCTTTTACTATATTATTTTACTATATTCTTTCACTATATTATTTTACTATATCCTTTTACTATATTCTTTTACTATATTCTTTTACTATATTCTTTTACTATATTCTTTTACTATATTCTTTTACTATATTCTTTTACTATAGTCTTTCACTATATTCTTTTACTATATTCTTTTACTATATTCTTTCACTATATTCTTTTACTATATTCTTTCACTATATTCTTTTACTCTATCCTTTTACTATATTCTTTTACTATATTCTTTTACTATATTCTTTTACTATTTTCTTTTACTATATTATTTTACTATATTTTTTGCTATATTCTTTTACTATATTCTTTCACTATATTCTTTTACTATATCCTTTTACTATATTCTTTTACTATATTCTTTTACTATATTCTTTTACTATATTCTTTTACTATATTCTTTTACTATATTCTTTTACTATAGTCTTTCACTATATTCTTTTACTATATTCTTTTACTATATTCTTTCACTATATTCTTTTACTATATTCTTTCACTATATTCTTTTACTCTATCCTTTTACTATATTCTTTTACTATATTCTTTTACTATATTCTTTTACTATATTCTTTTACTATATTCTTTTACTATATTCTTTTACTATATTCTTTTACTATATTCTTTCACTATATTCTTTTACTCTATCCTTTTACTATATTCTTTTACTATATTCTTTTACTATATTCTTTTACTATATTCTTTCACTATATTCTTTTACTCTATCCTTTTACTATATTCTTTTACTATATTCTTTTACTATATTATTTTACTATATTTTTTGCTATATTTTTTCTATATCCGTGTAAGTTAGGGAGTTATATATTTTGTGTTCTGTATACGTCTACCCTGACGTTTAATTTCAATATACAAGTGACGCTAACTACTGTAGGAATGATCACTGATTAAGTTATACAAAACAACTGAAGTTTTTTGCCAGAATAGGATATTTTTTGTGTTTACTACTGCAACGTAAAGGAAATTAATTCGTAGTTGTGTTGTGTCGGTTCGTTTTGTGTTGTGTCGTGTTGTGTAGGTTTTGTGTCGTGTTGTGTAGTTTTTGTGTCGTGTTGTGTCGTGTTGTGTAGGTTTTGTGTCGTGTTGTGTCGTGTAGGTTTTGTGTCGTGTTGTGTCGTGTTGTGTTGTGTCGTGTTGTGTCGGTTCGTTTTGTGTTGTGTCGTGTTGTGTTGTGTCGTGTTGTGTCGTGTTGTGTTGTGTCATGTTGTGCTGTGTCATGTGACTTTCTTGTTGGTATACAAGAAATGTTCACCTGTGCGACTCACCTGTACCTGCCACTGGATTACCTTCATTAAGATAAAGATACAGGTTAATTTATTTATTGTTCGGTAATGTTTACAGTTTAGTGGTGTGTCGTTGTTGATGTTGCTGTAAGGGAGAAAATAATTTTACTTTACCAAATTGACTGTTTGTTTTTTAGTGTGTGTGTGTGTGTGTGTGTGTTCAGGGAAAGTGTCTGTAGAATATAAACTCCATAAAAATAAACCTTATACAGTTGAAATACTGTGATATGTGATTCGATTCCTTATGTAGATGCTCATTTGTTTATGGCAGCATGGATCACTTGTGGCATCTATAACCTCTTCATAAAGTATTGAATGGCAAAAAACAGGATTTAAATTTCTTTGTAGATATTATTATTATTTTTTAAACCATATGAATCTTGAAGCCAAAGTTGTGTATACAGGAGTAAACAAGCCCTCAGCCGCCTCTCACTCCGACGAATAATAAGACGTCACCTTTGATATGTGAGTAAAACAGGAAGTTCCCATCACTGATCATTACCAAATTCCTACTAAATTAGACTTAAATCAATAATTGGTTTGTTTTAATCCCCCTGAAGTCTATAACTGTACTTAGGTGTGTATGTTTACTTTTGTTGTGTAAATGATCTCATCTCACTGTCGGCGGGAGGTAATTGACGCCATAATTGACATTTACGCTCAATGGTATCGGATATTTGGCAAAAGGTGTCATGCTGTATTGGTAACACTGAACACCAACATCATCTCGTGTATTACTCGTGATTGTTGCAGTGATCGCGTGTAGAGAACATGGGTGAAGTAAACGGTTCTGTGGCCACTTTCACACATCGTATTTTCTTGCCTATTTGTTTCTTTTTATCCAAATATACCTACAAGGTTAGGTTAGGTTAGGTTAGGTTAGGTTAGGTTAGGTTAGGTTAGGTTAGGTTGATACTATAAAATGAAAACTCCTTTCCATATCTCCTGAGCTTTTATTTTTTATTGACTTCAGACTAGTGGAAATGTAACGAGAAAATGCCACCTTTATAAGTACTGTACTTGATTGCTGTGCAGGTATACAAACAGTGTACCTAGACAGTGCAGGTATACAAACAGTGTACCTAGACAGTGCAGGTATACAAACAGTGTACCTAGACAGTGCAGGTATACAAACAATGTACCTAGACAGTGCAGGTATACAAACAATGTACCTAGACAGTGCAGGTATACAAACAGTGTACCTAGACAGTGCAGGTATACAAACAGTGTACCTAGACAGTGCAGGTATACAAACAGTGTACCTAGACAGTGCAGGTATACAAACATGTACCTAGACAGTGCAGGTAAACAAACAATGTACCTACACAGTGCAGGTATACAAACAATGTACCTAGACAGTGCAGGTATACAAACAATGTACCTAGACAGTGCAGGTATACAAACAATGTACCTAGACAGTGCAGGTATACAAACAATGTACCTAGACAGTGCAGGTATACAAACAATGTACCTAGACAGTGCAGGTATACAAACAATGTACCTAGACAGTGCAGGTATACAAACAATGTACCTAGACAGTGCAGGTATACAAACAATGTACCTAGACAGTGCAGGTATACAAACAATGTACCTAGACAGTGCAGGTATACAAACAATGTACCTAGACAGTGCAGGTATACAAACAATGTACCTAGACAGTGCAGGTATACAAACAATGTACCTAGACAGTGCAGGTATACAAACAATGTACCTAGACAGTGCAGGTATACAAACAATGTACCTAGACAGTGCAGGTATACAAACAATGTACCTAGACAGTGAGGTATACAAACAATGTACCTAGACAGTGCAGGTATACAAACAATGTACCTAGACAGTGCAGGTATACAAACAATGTACCTAGACAGTGCAGGTATACAAACAATGTACCTAGACAGTGCAGGTATACAAACAATGTACCTAGACAGTGCAGGTATACAAACAATGTACCTAGACAGTGCAGGTATACAAACAATGTACCCAGACAGTGCAGGTATACAAACAATGTACCTAGACAGTGCAGGTATACAAACAATGTACCTAGACAGTGCAGGTATACAAGCAATGTACCTAAACAGTGAAGGTATACAAGCAATGTACCTAAACAGTGCAGGTATTCAAACAATGTACCTAAACAGTGAAGGTATACAAGCAATGTACCTAGACAGTGCAGGTATACAAACAATGTACCTAAACAGTGAAGGTATACAAGCAATGTACCTAAACAGTGCAGGTATACAAACAATGTACCTAAACAGTGTAGGTATTCAAACAATGTACCTAGACAGTGTATGTATACAAACAATGTACCTAGACAGTGCAGGTATACAAACAATGTACCTAAACAGTGAAGGTATACAAGCAATGTACCTAAACAGTGCAGGTATACAAGCAATGTACCTAAACAGTGCAGGTATACAAACAATGTACCTAAACAGTGAAGGTATACAAGCAATGTACCTAAACAGTGCAGGTATACAAACAATGTACCTAGACAGTGCAGGTATACGAACAGTGCACTCCAGACAGTGCAGGTATACAAACAGTGTACCTAGACAGTGCAGGTATATGAACAATGTACTCTAGACAGTGCAGGTATACAAATGTGTACTCTAGACAGTGCAGGTATACAAACAGTGTACTCTAGACAGTGTAGGTATAGCGAACAATGTACTCTAGACAGTGTATACAAACAATGTACTCTAGACAGTACAGGTATACAAACAACAGGACAGTGCAGGTATACAAACAATGTACAGACAGTACAGGTATACAAACAATGTACCTAGACAGTGCAGGTATACAAACAATGTACCTAGACAGTGCAGGTATACAAACAATGTACCTAGACAGTGCAGGTATACAAACAATGTACCCAGACAGAGTAGGTATACAAACACTGTACCTAGACAGTACAGGTATACAAACAATGTACCTAGACAGTGCAGGTATACAAACAATGTACCCAGACAGTACAGGTATACAAACAATGTACCTAGACAGTACAGGTATACAAACAATGTACCCAGACAGTGCAGGTATACAAACAATGTACCCAGACAGTACAGGTATACAAACAATGTACCTAGACAGTACAGGTATACAAACAATGTACCTAGACAGTGCAGGTATACAAACAATGTACCCAGACAGTACAGGTATACAAACAATGTACCTAGACAGTGCAGGTATACAAACAATGTACCTAGACAGTACAGGTATACAAACAATGTACCTAGACAGTACAGGTATACAAACAATGTACCTAGACAGTACAGGTATACAAACAATGTACCTAGACAGTACAGGTATACAGACAATGTACCTAGACAGTACAGGTATACAAACAATGTACCTAGACAGTACAGGTATACAAACAATGTACCTAGACAGTACAGGTATACAAACAATGTACCTAGACAGTACAGGTATACAAACAATGTACCTAGACAGTACAGGTATACAAACAATGTACCTAGACAGTACAGGTATACAAACAATGTACCTAGACAGTACAGGTATACAAACAATGTACCTAGACAGTACAGGTATACAAACAATGTACCTAGACAGTACAGGTATACAACAATGTACCTAGACAGTACAGGTATACAAACAATGTACCTAGACAGTACAGGTATACAAACAATGTACCTAGACAGTACAGGTATACAAACAATGTACCTAGACAGTACAGGTATACAAACAATGTACCTAGACAGTACAGGTATACAAACAATGTACCTAGACAGTACAGGTATACAAACAATGTACCTAGACAGTACAGGTATACAAACAATGTACCTAGACAGTACAGGTATAATGAATATGTACTCTAGACAGTACAGGTATACGAACAATGTACCTAGACAGTGCAGGTATACAAACAGTGTACTTAGACAGTAGGTATATAAACAAT